>NW_019944235.1:19642-21797 GCF_002910315.2 Salvelinus sp. IW2-2015 | reverse complement strand
CTTTATTTTTTTGAGCAGTGTATTTAGCCAATATTGATCAGCGTTACCTTGTCCTATGGATATCTACACAGTTATAAAATTGGCAAGGTGGTGTAAGCCTACACGAAACACAGACCTTATTTTAAGTGAATCTAAAAAATATCCTATGGAATAAATGAAGGAACCGCTTTTCAGATTTTGCTAGAAGGTGTCATAGGAATTATGACTCGCACTTTGGTCGTCAATTCTTACCATGCCCATTATTAAAATAGGATTTCCTGCATATAGAAATGACAGTTTTTGTTTTCAACATTCATCACAGGTAACTTAAATAAAAACTATTTTTATTCAAACAGTTGAGAGTATTTGTCTCCTAAGCAGACTCTTCAGTATCATTGTCACTTCAGAGCTGTGTGTGTGTGTGTATTTATGTATTATATTAAGTTAAAATAAAAGTGTTCGTTGTTCATTCAGTATTGTTGCAGTTGTCATTATTACAAAAATGTGTGTGTGTGTATGATATATATATATTAAAAAAAAATGTTTTTATATAAATCGGCCTATTAATCGTATCGGCTTTTTTTGTCCTCCAATAATCGGTATCGGTATCGGCGTTGAAAAATCATAATCGGTCGACCTCTAGTCTGAATACTTATGTAAATGTGATATTTCCAAAAACCTGTTTTTGCTTTGCCATAATGGCGTATTGTGTGTAGATTGATGAGGGGGAAAAACGATTTAATCAATTTTAGAATAACGCTGTAACGTAACAAAATGTGGAAGAAGTCTGAATACTTTCTGTATTTACAGCCCTCTTTTCCCCAATAAAATGAAATGTGCAACGTTGATTCAAAGTCTCTGAGGTGACCAGGACATGAGTGTGTCCTAACAGGGTGAGGAGACAAAGTAGCCAGTGGTGGTTGTAGTTCTGGGGCCTGCACAATATCCTTCCTGTATGACTGGCGGGGTATTTGGGCTGTGGGGGGGGATCAGTTTCCATTTCTACAGTTCAGTATAGGCAGTTAGCAAATGCAGCTTGCATGTCAATGAGACCCATTGACTAACTGGACAGAGCACAGCTCCAGACACATATACATTTGATCCATGGGCATTTGGCGGGTTGCAGAGGAAGTGGAGCTGATCAAGCATGGTGCACAAAGACCACTATCTCAGTCAATCCCCAGCCACCATAAACGATCACATACAGCAAGTTTTACCATCCAGGGGTGTACAATTCCAATGGGTCAGAAGTTTACATACACTAAGTTGACTGTGCTTTTAAACAACTTGGAAAATTCCTGAAAATGATGTCATGGCTTTAGAAGCTTCTGATAGGCTAATTGACATAATTTGAGTCAATTGGAGGTGTACCTGTGGATGTATTTCACTTCCGCCTCACCCAATGTAGGTACAGGACCTGCTATTTTTATACTTTAGACCGTAACCCCAATCAGAAGCTAGCCAGATAACTAGCTACTAGCTAAGTCATTACCACTGTGCGGTCTTCACCCTCAACTCGGACACTGGCCAGCTTCAATACCGGCCAATACTGCCAGTCTGCAAGCGTGATATCACCCAGAGCACATAGGACTGCTTTTTCTCTACCACATCACCGGATTCCTATGCAAGCTCTGACAATTACACCGTATCATCAAGCTAGCTAGCTGCAAACCGAGTGGCTACTACTGCTAACACCTCTGTCCCGAAGCAAGCACCAGTTAGCCTGAGCTAGCCCGAGCATAGGCCCATCTGCCGGCTAGCCGAACGAGTCTACCAGCGAATTCTTGGCTACAATACCTCTCTTTTGCCAATTGAACTGGACCTTTTTTTTTGCCGACACAGAGCCTGCCAATCCACAACTGGTCTAAATCAGCTACAAGCTAATTTAGCCATTTTTTTTGCCGCTGCTAGTAGCTTTTACCTTCTGCACAGACACCAGCCCTGTTACTTAGCCTGGATATTACTCACCAATTTACCAGCATCGGACTGTCTTCTCGACAACAACGCCGGATTCCTGCCGTAATCCCTGAGCCACTGCTTCTGATCCTCACAGCTAGCTTGCAGCTAGCGCAGCTAGCGCCACTGCCACGAAGCTAGCACCAGTTAGCAAACACAATTCTACAATTCACAACCTCTCTTTCGCCATCCGGCTTGGATTCTCTGTCGACACGACCGC
>NW_019944235.1:0-14908 GCF_002910315.2 Salvelinus sp. IW2-2015 | reverse complement strand
TGTGTCTGGAAAACTGTTGCAGTAATTCCAACATACATATAAGTCGGGAAGTTACATACACCTAGTACGCGAAATACATTTAAACTCAGTTTTTCCACAATCCTAACTTTAATCTAGAAAAAGATCTGTCTTAGGTCAGGTTAGATCACCACTTTTTTAAGAATGAAAATTAACAGAATAAATAGTAGACGAGAATATTATGTCAGCTTTTATTTCTTTCAAGCACATTCCCATGGGTCAGAAGTTATACATAACATCATTAGGTTGGTAGCCATTTACCTTAAATGTGTTTAATCTTGAGTCAACACATTTCCGGTAGCCTCCACAAGCCTTCCCAAAAATAATTGGGGGTGAATTTTTGACCCATTCCTCCTACAGAGCTGGACTGTAACTGAGTCAGTTGCTAGCCTCCTGCTTGCCACACGCTTTTCATGTTCTGCCCACAATTTTTAGGATTGAGGTCTAGGCTTTGTGATGGACACTCCAACACCTTGACTTTGTTTCCTTAGCCATTTTGCCACAACTTTGAAGATATGCTGGATCATTGTCCATTTGGAAGACCCATTTACACAAGCTTAAACTTCGACTGATGTCTGAGATGAGGCTTCATATATCACAATTTCCTTCCTCATATGTTCATCTATTATGTGACGCACCAGTCCCTCCTCAGCAAAGCACCCCCACAAACATGATCGCCACCGCCCGTAGCTTCCGTTGGATGTTTCTCCTTGCGCTCAAGACTCCCCCTTTTTCCTCCAAACCACAATGATTCATTATGGCCCAAAGTTCAATTTTGTGCTTCATCAACCAGAGACATTTCTCCAAAAGACGATCTTTGTCCCATGTGCATTAACAAACCGAGTCTGGCTTTGTGTTATGCGTTTTGGAGCAGTCGCTCTTCATTGCTGACGTTGCGTTTCAAAAGGTATCGTCATATAGACCCGTTTACGTGGATATAGATACCTTGACCTGTTTCCTCCAGCAAATCTTCACAAGTCCTATTGTTGTTCTGATCATTTTGCACTTTTCGCACCAAAGTACGGTTTCATCTCTGGAACAGAACGCGTCTCCTTCCTGATCGCGTATGACGGCTGCCGTGTCCCATGTGATTTTATACTTGGCGTACTATTGTTTACAGATAACGTGTACCTTCAGCGTTTGGAAATTGACTCCCAAGGATGAAACCAGACTGCGTTGGAGTCATCTACTTCTTTTTTTTTTCCTAGGTCTTGGCTTGATTTCTTTTGATTTTCCCATATGTTCAAGCAAAGAGGCACTGAAGTTGAAGTAGGCCTTAGGAATGTATATTCAGTTCCTAGATGGAAAGTGAAATTAAAATATATACGAAATGTATACGAAAAATACGAAGACTATTTACACGGGACAAGACAAGACAAAGACACGTCCTACTGCTACGCCATCTTGGATGATAAGGATGTGACTTAAGAGCCCAATCCTGGAGGTGCAAGTTATAGTACAGTGAGGGCAAGTTGTAGAACTAGGGAGAGGGTGCCAGAGTCCAGGGTTGGATAATTCTCTTTCCTTTCATTGGAGCCTCCCAGTTGCCTCATTGACACTCATAGGCTTGTGGTGTTGCCATCCCAAGCAGTCTGCTGCCTTTTTATACAGTGGCTTCAGAAAGTATTCAGACCCCTTGACTTATTCAACATTTTGTTGTGTTACAACTGGAACTCAAAATCTATTAAATATATATTTTTTATCTCACATATATTTTTATCTCACATATATTTTTTATCTCACATATCTACACACATATCTACACCCATAATGACAATGTGAAAACATGTTTTTAGAAATTGTTGCAAATATATTGAAAAAAAAATACAGAAATATCTAATTTACATAAGTATTGACACAGTCAATACATGTTAGAATCTCTTTTGGCAGTGATTACAGCTGTGAGTCTTTTAGAGCATTGCACACCTGGATTAGCACATTATTATTATTTTTATTCTTCAAGCTCTGTCAAGTTGGTTGTTGAATATTGCTAGACAGCCATTTTCAAGTTTTGCCATAGATTTTCAAGCCGATTTAAGACAAAACTGTAACTATGCCACTGAGGAACATTCAATGTCATCTTGGTAAGCAACTCCAGTGTATATTTGGCCGTGTTTTAGGTTATTTTCCTTCTGAAAGGTGCATTTGTCTCCCAGTGTCTATGGAAAGTAGACTGAACCAGGTAGACTGAACCAGGTTTTCCTCTAGGATTTTGCCTGTGCTTAGGTCTATTCCGTTTCTTCTTATCTTAAAAAATTCCCTTGTCGTTGCCGATGACAAGCATACCCATAACATGATGCAGCCACCACCATGCTTGAAATAGGAAGAGTGGTACTTAGTGATGTAATTGATTTGCCCCAAACATAACGCTTTGTATTCAGGACATAAAGTACATTTCATTGCCCAAAATTTTGCGGGGTTACTTTAGTGCCTTATTGCAAACAGGTTGTATGTTTTGGAATATTTGTATTCTGTACAGGCTTCCTTTTCATTCTGTCATTTAGGTTAGTATTGTGGAGTAACCACAATGTTGTTGATCCATCCTCAGTTTTCTCCTATCACAGCCATTAAATGAATGGGTTGTACTACAACCCTGGTTTTATGAATGAAGAACGAGAGTTCTGACTTTGCTATAAGCTGTCTCCAGACAGCACCACTGAATAATTTTCTGCTTTGAAACCACCCAAGTCCTGTCTTGGCCCTAGCAGGCAGTGATTGTCTCCTCCGGGCCATGATGCATAATGCCCCGCCCTACGAGGGTATAATACGCACTGCCCTGCCGGAGAGTGTCACTCTAGCAAGCCCCGAGTTCTTACTTTGCTATATCGTATATAACCAACCTTGCTGGTCATCAGGGTTGGCACCGCTGCGCAGCCTGCCGGGCACAGTCAAGTGGTCTAAAGGGGATAACCCTGATATAACAAACTCAAGACCAGGATAAGACAGTCAAAGGCAAAGGCTATGTGATACAATTAATAAGAAATAGGTAACACAGGGACTAACGTCTGGCTGCAGCCAGTACTGAATGTGACAACGAGACGCAGTCATGTCAAGACTATAGAACCTGACAAAAGTGTGAAGTGTTGCCCAAGAAGCTCCCGCACATACCTTGTCCAATGAAACGCCCCGGAGTAGTGCCAAAGATGTTCACACCTCTAATAGAATGTAGCTAGATCAATAACCATAGATTTAAAACCAGATGTAATGATCTTAGGCAAATAAGCAAGGTTAAGTGTCAATGTAACCCTTCGCTTTCCTCTGAGAACACCATGCATGACTCGTGCACGGAGAAGGCCGCCAGGTCACCTACTTGTATCGCCTAGGCAAGGGCTAATAGTAGCGCCGCTTTAAACAAGAGGAATTTTTATTCTATTGAGTCTATAGGCTCGAAAGGAGTGTTAGTTAACGCATCCAGAACTGTGACCAAATCCCATCTGGGGAATAGACATGTAGGCTGGCGCAGATGACGGGTGCCCTTCATAAACCAAGGCCAAAATGTGGCTTCCCGCGTGCTTACCATCTATATCAGCATGGCACCGATATAGCATCTAAATAGACCTTCAATGTAGAAGGAGAAAGGCCTTTATCAAACGGACTCAGAAGGAAGCTCAGTATGATACCGATACTGCAGTGCATTGGTTCTTCACTATGTGCCTTGAAGGAGCCCTAGCACTCTATAGTCTCGATAACCGTCAGAGGTAACCCGTCATTTAAAAGATGTTCCCCTCCCGCCTGAGACAGAATGTCAGTGCGTAACGGGAGTATCAAAGGCGCTCCGGACACCATTGAACTCAGGTCTGCAAACCATGTGCTCACTCACTCTGTCCAAGACATGTTGTAGCAGGGGAATTGGAGGAAATGTATATAGATGAGCTCAGGGCCATTGGTGGGCCAGGGCATCATGACCTAATGGTGGGTTGTCGTTCAGAATGGAATACTAAAGAGGGCAATGTGTTGCGCCTCAAGATGCAAACAGATCTACGTGGGCTCGTCCAAACTGGCATCAAATCACCTCTATCACCTGTGGCTGGATACGCCACTCCGCAGACTGAGGCTCTCCCCTCGACAATAGGTCTGCACCTAGATTCAACTGGCCTGGAATGTGCGCTGCTGACAGTGAGCGCAGGTGTGTGTGTGCCCACAGATGTATCCGTGATGCCACTTGGTGCATGGCCAGTGAGCGGACTCCGCCCTGGCGATTGACGTACGCGATCGAGGTTGAGTTGTCGGAATGAATCAGAACGTGATTCATTCCGACAATGAATTTTGCCTCTATCCTGGGGGCAAAATGTAATAGAGCCAGCCGTATCGCTTCCAGCTCCAAAACATCTATATGAAGATTTGTGTTCTTCCCACTGACTGTTCGTTATGTGTCCGTCGTAAACTGCCCCCCATCCCTTCAGGGAGGTGTCGGTCTTTATGACAACCTGCAAGACTACTGGACCCAGCTGGACCCCAGCTGAGAGTATTCTTGGGCTTTGCCAGAAGGATAGACTGTGGTGACATTGCCACGTAATGGTTATCATTCGATAACGGTCTCTGTTCGGATGAATGCGTTGGCTTATAAACCATTGTTGGATAGGTCTTATGCGTAATAGGCCAAGTGGTAAGACTGCTGATGCCCCAACCATCAGCCCCTGTAAAACCATAACCCGGCGAGCCCTGAAAGTACGGCTCCGGTGGAGTGGGCGTGCTGCAGTCAGAATGCACCTCTGTCTGGTGACTGTTAGACGTGAGCGCATAGAGTTCAGTTCCAAGCCTAAGAAGCTTGTCTGTTGACGAAGAGTGAGACAACTCTTTTCACAGTTTATCAGGAAACCCAGATTGTGGATATGATTTATCACTATCCTGGTGTGTGTCTCGACCAATTCTCTCAACTTCGCTATTATAAGACAGTCGTCTAGATAGCACAATATCCGTATCCTGTCTGTCTGACTACTTTGAATAGACGGCGGTGTGTTAACATGCGAAAAGGTAGTTTTCGTAATGATTTGTTCAACACCCTCAAATTTAAGATCAGTCTCATGCCACTGCCTTTCTTTGGCACTCGAAAATATCTCTGATAATGACCTGTGTTTTTGTCTGCTTCCATAACTGGGCGAATAGCTCCTTTTCCTCCAAGGGAGGTTATTTCCTGTTCTAGAATAGGGGCCACTTGAGCTGAAACTGTCATGGGCGTGACACTAGCGAACTGCAATGTGTAACCCTTCCAAATTGTATTCAGTACCCAAGGGGGAGCTGCGCATGCGTGTTTCCATACACTCAGTCTGCTGGACAGGTCTGCTCTTTCTATTAGAGGCTCTTTCTATTAGTGAAGTCTGTCGCCTTCCTGAGCTCAACGTACATCTCTGCAGTAGCCTGCTGTTCCCTGTCCCGGAGGAGCTGGGCCTGGTAGGCCTGGAGGATGGCCATGGTGTTCAACATGGCTGCTGACTTGGCCGGCTGCCTTGTAAGACTTCTCCGCCAGGGAAGCGGTAATATGTCATGCTCTGGATGATAGCTGTGGCTTCACTGCCGCAGAGGCTGCTGAGAGGTGTGAGGCTATGGTTTCTTCAAGCAGGCTCATGGATAGAAATCCCAGCTCGGGCTCTGTGTCGATCCTGGACCATGAGTTGAAGCTCTGGATGGGAGAGCGTGTCTGTTGTGGCTTCTCCCAGGATTGCCTCACCTCATTCCTGACATCTGAGAACAGGGGGAAGGGTCTAGGGCAGGGCTGGCTATCATGCCAGAGACTGGGTGACTGACGGTGGGAAGAAAGCCCCTACCAGTATGGTTTCAGGGGCTGGTTGTGGATCTGGCCAAGACAGGCCTAGCTTAGTCACAGCCCTGCCCAGGACCTCCATGAACTCCTTGTTGTAAGGGTCCTTGTCAGAGATCGGAGGGGCAGCCGGCATCTCTCATTGTCCTCCTCTATGTCACCCTCACTCTGAGCCCTTTCATCTGAGCCAGGATCTCCATAGCGTCCCACTGACTGGCATGCAAGTCTCTCAGCTCCCGGTGTGCTGCGTCCTCGAAATAAGCAGCAGGTTGGAGAAGGGCAGAGGTGTGGAGGCTCTGTCGAGTATTGGAGAGCTGCACCTCACCCACTCGTCCGTAGGCTCCCGGGAGCTGGGTGGTGGAGGGAAGGCAGGGGAACCCCGGAGCAGTGGATACAGAAGAAGGGGTCCGTAAGAGCCACTTCCGTGCTCTGTTCCAAGCCATCGAGCGTAGTCTCTGTGACCATCCCTCCCCGACATGTGTGCCTTGCACTTGAAGTACTATTTTATCCCGGCAGGGAACGTGATCTCGGCCTGAGGAGAAAAATCATTATAACTCAGAAAAACCTAATGGAATCCGTCTGGTACCTTCACTCAAAGCTTACGACCACACTTTGAGTGTGATTGGGAAGGTGAATATTAAATAATGACATCAGAATCTTTGGTCTCCTGCAAGTGTGATGCATTAGCTAGCTAGCTAGAAGGACTACTAGCTAAAAATGGCTAGCAAGCTAGCTGACTCAGGCTACTAAACGGACCGATGTTGAAGGAATCTAAAGAAAATAAAAAATATACAGTACCAGTCAAAAGTTTGAACACACCTACTCATTCAAGGGTTTTTCTTTGTTTTGACTATTTTCTACATTGTAGAATAATAGTGAAGACATCAAAACTATGAAAAAACACATACAGTGGGGAGAACAAGTATTTGATACACTGCCGATTTTGCAGGTTTTCCTACTTACAAAGCATGTAGAGGTCTGTAATTTTTATCATAGGTACACTTCAACTGTGAGAGACAGAATCTAAAACAAAAATCCAAAAAATCACATTATATGATTTTTAAGTAATTCATTTGCACTGGGTCTTCTTTTCGTGTGGCGGACCTCATGACAGCCAGTTTCATCATAGCGCTTGATGGTTTTTGCAATTGCACTTGAAGAAACTTTCAAAGTTCTTGAAATTTTCCACATTGACTGACCTCCATGTCTTAAAATAATGATGGACTGTCATTTCTGCTTGCTTATTTGAGCTGTTCTTGACATAAAATTTACTTGGTCTTTTAGAAAATAGGGTATCTTATGTATGCCACCCCTACCTTATCACAACACAACTGATTGGAAAGAAATTCCATAAATTAACTTTTAACAAGGCACACCTGTTAACTTCTTGACGCACGGATCCCTTTAGCGGGATCATTTTCGTAAACAACCGCTGAATTGCAGAGCGCCAAATTTAAAAATAAATAAATAAATAAATATTTATAATCATGAAATCACAAGTGAAATATACCAAAACACAGCTTAGCTTGTTGTTAATCCACCTATCGTGTCAGATTTTGAAAATATGCTTTACAGCGAAAGCAAATCCAAGCGTTTGTGAGTTTATCAATCACTAGACAAAACAGTAAGAACAGCTAGCCGCAAATTAGCTTGGTCACGAAAGTCAGAAAAGCAATAAAATTAATCGCTTACCTTTGATAATCTTCGGATGTTTGCACTCAACGAGACTCCCAGTTACACAATAAATGTTATTTTTGTTCGATAAAGATTAGTTTTATAACCAAAAACCGCCATTTGGTTTGCGCGTTATGTTCAGAAAACCACAGGCTCGTTCCGGTCCTGAAAGGCAGACGAAAATTCCAAAAAGTATCCGTAATGTTCGTAGAAACATGTCAAACGTTTTTTATAATCAATCCTCGGGTTGTTTTTAACATACATAATCGATAATATTTCAACCGGACGGTAAACTATTCAATATTACAGAGAAAGAAAATGTCGAGCTACATCTTTCGCGCACAGGAACTAGTCAAAGGACACCTGACGCGTTTTGAAAAATCTCGCTAATTGTTTTAAATAAAAGCTTGAAACTATGTCTAAAGCCTGGTCACAGCCTGAGGAAGCCATTGGAAAAGGAATCTGGTTGATACCCCTTTAAATGGAGGGGCAGGCAATGGAACAGGGATTTTTCCAAATAAAAGGCACTTCCGGGTTGGATTTCCTCAGGTTTTCGCCTGCAAAATCAGTTCTGTTACACTCACAGACAATATTATGACAGTTTTGGAAACTTTAGAGTGTTTTCTATCCTAATCTGTCAATTATATGCATATTCTAGCATCTGGACCTGAGAAATAGTCTGTTTACCTTGGGAACGTTATTTTTCCAAACATAAATATTCTGCCCCCTAGCTGAAAAAGGTTAATTGAAATGCATTCCTGGTGACTACCTCATGAAGCTGGTTGAGAGAATGCCCAGAGTGTGCAAACCTGTCATCAAGGCAAAGGGTGGCTACTTTGAAGAATCTCAAATATAAAATATATTTTAATTTGTTGAACACTTTTTTGTTTACTATATGATTCCATATGAGTAGGTGTCCAAACTTTTGACTGGTACTGTATGTTCTTCGCCGCTCGGTCGAAGTTGTAGGCCGTCTGAAATTGAGCAGTTTAGACGAAACATAAGTATAGATGAATTTACAGATGATAAGAATGGTGGCTTTGATAAACAGCAGTTGCTGAATAAAGCAAGAGTGACACTCTCCGGCAGGGCAGTGCGTATTATACCCTCACTGCCTGCAGTTGCCAAGACGGGACTTGGGTGGTTTCATAGTTAAAAATGAATGATTCAGTGGTGCTGTCTTACTACTTATAGCATAGGAAGAACTCGATTTCAAGATTAAGTAAAACTCAAACTGTTTTAAAGTCACCATTGGCCTCATGGTGAAATCCCTGAGTGGTTTCCTTCCTCTTCGGCAACTGAGTTAGAAAGGACTACTCTATATTTGTAGTGACTCGGTGTGCTGATACACCATCCACGATTTTTACCCATCTACCAATAGGTGCCCTTCTTTGCAAGGTATTGGAAAACCTCAATGGTCTTTGTGGTTGAATCTGTGTTTGAAAATGGATTTGGAGTCAAATGTCCTAATGTTTTTTTTTGTATGTAGGGAAGACAATTGACTGCTCATATTCCAAATGTTAGCAATATCAGAGCTTGCAATATTGGGTTAAATGAGCGTATGTGGCCCACCACCCCTCCAGCCAGGCATTATTCTGTCCTGTTTGAGTAAAAAAATATTTTTACACAACCATCCATTTCATATACAGTGCATTCAAAAAGTATTCAGACCCCTTGACTTTTTCCACATTTTGTTAGGTTACAGCCTTTTTCTAAAATTGGTTAAATCGTTTTTTCCCCTCTCATCAATCTACACACATTACCCCATAATGACAAAGCAGAAATTGTTTTTTAGACATTTTTGCTAATTAAAAAATTGTATTCAGACCCTGTACTCAGTACTTTGTTGAAGCACCTTTGGCAGCGATTCTTCTTGGATATGACGCTACAAGCTTGGCACACCTGTATTTCTGGTTCACCAACTACTTCTCAGACAGAGTTCAGTGTGTCAAATCAGAGGGCCTGTTGTCCGGACCTCTGGCAGTCTCTATGGGGGTGCCACAGGGTTCAATTCTCGGGTCGACTCTTATCTCTGTATACATCAATGATGTCGCTCTTACTGTTGGTGATTCTCTGATCCACCTCTACGCAGACGACACCATTCTGTATACTTCTGGCCCTTCTTTGGACACTGTGTTAACAAACCTCCAGACGAGCTTCAATGCCATACAACTCTCCTTCTGTGGCCTTCAACTGCTCTTAAATGCAAGTAAAACTAAATGCATGCTCTTCAACCGAGTGCCCACCCGTCTAGCATCTCTACTCTGGACGGATCTGACTTAGAATATGTGGACAACTACAAATACCTAGGTGTCTGGTTAGACTGTAAACTCTCCTTCCAGACTCACATCAAGCATCTAGAATTGGCTTCCTAGTTCGCAACAAAGCATCCTTCACTCATGCTGCCAAACATACCCTCGTAAAACTGACTATCCTACCAATCCTTGACTTCGGCGATGTAATTTACAAAATAGCCTCCAACACTCTACTCAGCAAATTGGATGCAGTCTATCACAGTGCCATCCGTTTTGTCACCAAAGCCTCATATACTACCCACCACTGCGACCTGTATGCTCTCGTTAGCTGGCCCTCGCTTCATATTTGTCGCCAAACCCACTGGCTCCAGGTCATCTATAAGTCTTTGCCCGCCTTATCTCAGCTCACTGGTCACCATAGCAGCACCCACCCGTAGCACACGCTCCAGCAGGTATATTTCACTGGTCACCTCCAAAGCCAACTCCTCTTTTGGCCGCCTTTCCTTCCAGTTCTATGCTGCCAATGACTGGAACAAATTGCATAAATCACTAAAGCTGGAGGCTCATATCCTCCTCATTAACTTTAAGCATCAACTGTCAGAGCAGCTTACAGATCATTGCACCTGTACATAGCCCATCTGTAAATATCCCACCCAAATACCTCATCCCCATATTGTTATTTTATTAATATTATTTCTTTTTTTGCTCCTTTGCACCCCAGTAACTCTTCTTGCACATTCATCTTCTACTCATCTATCACTCCAGTGTTTAATTGCTAAATTGTAATTATTTTGCCACTATGGCCTATTTATTGTCTTACCTCACTAATCTTACTTCATTTGCACACACTGTATATAGACTTTTCTATTGTGTTATTGACTGTACGTTTGTTTATTCCATGTGTAACTGTGTTGTTTGTGTCGCACTGCTTTGCTTTATCTTGGCCAGGTCGCAGTTGTAAATGAGAACTTGCTCTCAACTGGCCTACCTGGTTAAATAAAGGTGAAATAAAAAATTTAAATTGGGGGAGTTTCTCCCATTCTTCTCTGCAGATCCTCTCAAGCTGCCAGGTTGGATGGGGAGCGTCGCTACGCAGCTATTTTCAGGTCTCTCCAGAGATGTTCGATCTGGTTCAAGTCCGGGCTCTGGCTGAGACATTGAGACTTGTCCCGAAGCCAATACTGGGTTGTTTTGGCTGTGTGCTTTAGGTCGTTGTCCTGTTGGAAGATGAACCTTCGCCCAAGTCTGAGGTTCCTGACCACTCTGTTTTCATCGTGCTAGGTGTTGTCCAGATGTGACGCTTGGCATTCAGGCCAAAGAGTTCAATCTTGGTTTCATCAGACCAGAGAATCTTGTTTCCCATGGTCTAAGAGTCTTTAGGTGCCTTTTGGCAAACTTCAAGTGGGCTGTCATGTGCCTTTTACTGTTGTCCTTCCAAAAGGTTCTCCCATCTCCACAGAGTAACTCTAGAGCTCTGTCAGAGTAACCATCGGCTTCTTGGTCACCTCTCTGACCAAGGACCTTCTCCCCCGATTGCTCAGTTTGGCCGGGCGGCCAGCTCTAGAAAGAGTCTTAGTGGTTCTAAAACTTCTTCCATTTAAGAAGAATGGAGCCCACTCTGTTCTTGGGGACCTTTGAAATGTTTTGGTACCCTTTCCCAGATCTGTTGCTCGACACAACCCTGTCTCAGAGCTCTACGGACAATTCCTTCGACCTCATGGCTTGGTTTTTGCTCTGACATGCACTGTCAACTGTGGGACCTTTTATATAGACACGTGTGTGCCTTTCCAAATCATGTCCAATCAATTTAATTTACCACAGGTGGACTCCAATGACGTTGTAGAAACATGTCATGGGTGATCAATGGAAACAGGATGCACCTGAGCTCAATTTCGAGTCTGATAGCAAAGGGTCTGAATACTTATGTAAATAAGGTATTTGTTTTTTATTTTTTGCAAACATTTCTAAAAAACGTTTTTCGCTTTGTCATTATTGGGTATTGTGTGTAGATTGCTGAGGATTTTCTTTCTTTAATCCATTTTAGAATAAGGCTGTAACAAAATGTGGAAGAAGTTAAGAGGTCTGAATACTTATCGAAGGCACTGTATGGGAGACCTTAGAGATATGGAAAAACATGGTTGTGCTTTGTTATACCCCGGGTAGTGGTATCTCAAAGACTAAAGCCCTTTTTGAAGATTGGCCATTAGTGTACTGGGTCGGAGTTCCGAACGGAACGATATGACCACTCGTAAACTTTTTTCTGCGCCCTGATTGGACATTGCATACAGTCAGTTGCGTGACATAGGATTGATTTCTATCTCTTGCGTTGCAACTAAGTTGCAGGCAATTTTTGGGGTGACACACTGAGCATCACTGATGCCACTTTGTTGCAATCAACAGAAATTGCGTCCAGATTGCTACGTGTGACATCGGCTTTAGTCTTCTCTTCTCCTACAGAATATCTATGCCATGGACCTCCGTAGTGCACACAAAGTCCCAGATACCCCTCGTCTGCGCCTCTCCCTTACCCGCTCCATGGGCTCCGAGCTGGACCAGGGCAGTCTGCCATWCAGGGCGGGGGAGGGAGGGAGCGTCTACCGCCGCCTGGCAAGACGCAAGAACAAGCAGAGGGTGTCCAAACCTGTGTCTGACAACAATTCCCTTCAACCACTGACCCGCATACAGGACCCCATGGAGCATGAATGGCAAGGCGCAGAGGAGAGACCGGAATCAGAGTTAACAACAGACACACGTGAAAACAGTCTATTCAGTTTGTTTTCTATCAAACATTTAATGAAATATTTGATCATCTATTTTTTTATCTCGGCTTGAAGGTCAGGATTGGTCCTATTTGTGGTATATTGATCTCATTTCCTGTCTCTTTCTCTCTTAAGGGCATAGCCGGTCAGAGTGCAGCTCTCCCATGATGGAGCAGGAGGTGGAGTCGACGACTGACAGAGTGGAGAGTTGTGGTTCCGCACTGGGCTCTGGAGATGAGACATTGGGGGGTGGGGCCTTGTTGACGGTGACAGGGGCAGGGTACAGCTCAGACGGTGGGACCTCTGAAACTGGACAGGAACAAATGGATAGGACTGACCAATCAGAGAGCTGTGTTTCTGCAGAGGGACCAAAATACCTTAACATTAGCAATAGGTTAGTGGACAGTGCCACAGAAGTGGAATTGGGGACAGATACCTTGATTGACAAGGTAGAAAGGTTAGGCACAGCTAATGCTATTGAGAGGGTAGAGGGGTTGGGGACAGATTATTTTATTGACAGGGTAGAGGAGATGGGGACACATATTCTGATTGACAGGGATAGCACTTCAGTGGTGGATGTTGGAGATGAAACCGTGTCTGATGGTTCAGTGGTCTGTACCGATGTTGAGGTTGCAGAGGAAGTGGTGGAGAATGACACAAAACAGCAAGGTGAAGAGGTTGTGACACAGTGTCCAGACAGTAGTGGCACAGAAGTGAATCCTGGCAAAGTGATTGTGACCGATGTGACTATCAACTCTTTGACCGTAACTTTCAAAGAGGCCTTGGCAGCTGAAGGGTTTTTTAAGGGCTGAATGACAAGAGTTCTGAGAGAGGATTAGAGAACATGTGAGGTTATACATGAAATGCAGCCCATATGTTGAGTTTACCACTTAGGAACATGTTTAGATAAACAACCACAATATAATTTGTCATTAAAGATGCTTACAAAGCCTATGAGAGTAAATTGATACCAATTACTAGGGTTTTGGTGAGGTATTGTACCTTAGAGAATTGGGTGGTAATTTTCACATTGTGTTTGGTTCTGGAAAGAAGATTAGTAAGAGGATGAGGAAAGATGGATGAGGGAGAGAGCAGTTGACTCCTGAATGTCATATTTATAACATTACTACTCCAACATCTCTTATTCCAGGAGGCTCATTTCGGTTGCTCTTTTTTCTAACGCTTTTGTATTAAGTCGTCTGTCTTCCTCAGTATTAACAGTAAGTTCTGCATGTCCCGTATGTCATGCACACCCTTGTCCTCCATTCGATTTTTTTGTTTGATTTCTATAACAAGGAAATAGAAAGGAGAAGGAATGCCTGGAGGGATAGAAGTTTAAGCATTTCAAGATGAAGGCTGGCTGCGTTGAGTATTGTTGTTTTTATTTTACTTCTCAAATTGAAAGAGCCTACCTGATTCTATTTTTGTATTACCATTTGATAGTCCACCCTCTCGCTAGCCTTTGTGCATTTCTAAAGAGGGGTATCAGTTTACACCTCTCATTCCAAATGTGTTTTTAGGTCTCATTTCAGTTACTCTTTTTCTAACGCATTTGTATAAAGTTGACGGTCTTCCTCAGTATTTACAGTAGTTCTGCATGTCCTGTCAATCACGCACAGCCTCGTCATTTCATTCAATGTTTATTTTATGGAAAAATAGAATTCCTAAAAGGATAGAAGTTCAGCATTTCAAGATGAAGGTTGGCTACGTTGAAGTATTGTTTTTACTTCCAGGTAAAAAAAGGCATATTCTTGTATTACCAATTGATAGTCACCCCTCTCCCTAAGCCTTTGTGCATTTCTAAAGAGGAGATATCATTTCCACATTGTTGCAGTAGGAAATGTGCAAACTGAAGCAAATGTTCTCGGTTGTATTTATCGCATGTCACATGTAAAAGCTAAATTAAATGTCAGTGTTGAAAAATGTATCTTTGGTCACAATGACAATGTCTTCTCTATACCGTATGCCTGAAATATATAGTGTAACATCTACTTGTGTTTGAGATTCATATAACAGGATGGATATTACCTAAACATTTTAGCATGGAATAAAACAGTTAGCAGTAACAGAAGTGTCCTCACTGGTCCATTTTAGTAGCTGTTTTGGAAATGCATTTGCAGCAACTTGTGCCTCCTTTTATCACCACTAGGGGTCAGTCCTCAGGGAACCATGTATTTAGGCCGATCCCCCACCCACAAAAAAAATAAAAACACTAAATTTGACTGCTACGAGCAAAAATATTCAGCACATCTTTCATTTCTTTTATTATTAAAAAACAGTATTTGAGTCCACAGTTCTTTGTACAGTAAAATATTAAATTAAACTCTCAAAGTTCTGAGCAGAAAGATAATTGGGGTTGGGACGAGGGACAGCAATTATTCTGGGGCAGGAGAGGGGACCAGTGCATTGGGCTCAAGTCCAGAGGGAAAAGTAAGGGTGAGGCA
>NW_019944234.1:57494-81116 GCF_002910315.2 Salvelinus sp. IW2-2015 | reverse complement strand
GGGTTTCCTCGAGTTCAACGTCAGAATCACATTTTGATCCTTTTGCTCGGAAAATATTTCAATATATATGTGTATATAAATTATATGTATATATCATTTCTTGAAATTATATGTATAATATGTATTTGATTTACATCAAGGTCTTGGTGTGATTGTAGCTGGACAACCAAAGGTAAATGGAAGGCTGTTGGGGTCATACCGTTGGGTCAAACCGTTGGGGTCATACCGTTGGGTCATACTGTTGGGGTCATACTGTTGGGCTCATACTGTTGGGCTCATACTGTTGGGGTCATACTGTGGGTCATACCGTTGGGGTCATACTGTTGGGTCATACCGTTGGGTCATACTGTTGGGGTCATACTGTAGGGGTCATACTGTTGGGTCATACTGTTGGGTGCATTACCATTGGGTCAAACTGTTGGGGTCATACTGTAGGGGTCATTACTGTTGGGTCATACCGTTGGGTCATACTGTAGGGGTCATACTGTTGGGGTCATACTGTTGGGTCATTACTGTAGGGTCATACTGTAGGGGTCATACTGTTGGGGCATACCGTTGGGTCATACTGTTGGGGTCATACTGTTGGGGTCATACCGTTGGGTCATTACTGTTGGGGTCATACTGTTGGGTCATTACTGTTTGGGTCATACCGTTGGGTCATACTGTTGGTCATACTGTTGGTCATACTGTTGGGGGTCATACTGTTGGGCTCATACTGTTGGGTCATACTGTGTCTAAAAAACATAGCTGAGTGTCTTCTCTCCCAGTTGATAGCAAAAAATAATTTATGTGCAAATGAATAATAACGATTCTATTCTCCGGTTCTCTCTCTCCCTATCTTAAGCCATCATTGTAAATAATAATTTGTTCTTAATTGACTTGCCTAGTTAATTAAACGTTAAATTAATATATATTTTTTAAAATATTCATAAACCCTATCAATGAATAACAATCCCAACAGCCCAATGAATGAAAAAGTACAGCAGAACCTAACCTGCTGTCTGTCTTTCGAAGAACATCATTTTCAATAATATAAATATGACCCATGTATTGTCCTGTTGTCTCTCTCCCTAGCCGTCTCTAACCTGGATGTGGAAGAGTAAGCTAACAATGCACTACCAGGCCCATGGCACCAGCACCACAACGTGTTTTCACCCCTGCAGGCCGCCGCCATGCGTAGAGGAGCTCCACAGATGTGCCAAGCAGAGCCTGCGAGCCCTGCACAGAGGTGAGAGGTCACCACCTACATACACCACCTAACATACCACCACCTAACATACACCACCTTAACATACACCACCTAACACATGCCACCTAACATACACCACCTAACATACCCACCTAAACACACACCACCTAACATACACCACCTAACATACACCACCTAACATACACCACCTAACATACACCACCTAACCACAACACCACCTAACACATGCCACCTAATATACACCACCTAACATACACCACCTACCATACACCACCTAAATACACCACCTACCACACACCACCTAACACACACCACCTACCATACACCACCTAACATACACCACCCTAACACACAAACTAACCACAAGCCACCTAATATACACCACCTAATATACACCACCTAACACACGCCACCTAAGTATACACCACCTAACATACATCACCTAACATACATCACCTAACACATGCCACCTAATATACACCACCTAACATACAACACCACCATACACCACCTAACATACACCACTACCACACACCACCTAACACACACCACCTACCATACACCACCTAACATACACCACCTACCATACACCACCTAACATACACCACCTAACACACCACCTAACAAACACCACCTAACATACACCACCTACCATACACCACCTAACAACACCAACCTACCATACACCACCTAACATACACCACCTAACACACAAGACCTAAACACACCACTTAACATACAACCACCTAACACACACCAACCTAAACAACACCACTTAACATACACCACCTAACATACACCACCTAACATACACCACCAAACACACAAGACCTAACACACAACCACCTAAACACACACCACTTAACATACACCACCTAACATACACCACCTAACACACACCACCTAACATACATCAACCAACACCTAACAACACCACCTAACACACACCAACCTAACACACACCACCTAACATACATCAACCCTAACATACATCACCTAACATACATCACCTAACCATACATCACCTAGCATACACCACCTAACATACATCACCTAACATACATCACCTAGCATACACCACCTAACATACACCACCTAGCATATACCACTAACATACACCACCTAACATACATCACCTAACATACATCACCTAGCATACACCACCTAACATACACCACCTAACACAGACCACCTAACACAGACCACTTAACATACACCACCTAACACCTAACACAGACCACCTAACACAGAAATACCAAGCAGAACTTCTGAGCCCTACACAGAGCTTGGGAACCAAAGCACACAAACACCCACACCATAAACCATACACCCTACCTAACAACAGTTTGAACCAGGGTTGGTGTGAAGTCCATCAGTAATCCCTCATATGTGGTCCACCTAGTGTTAGTACTGTGAACAGCTGCTTGTCTGGGTTCCTGAAAAACTCTTGATTGATCTCATCTCAGTGAGGAACCAGTGGCTTTAAAGCTGTAACACAACATGGTGACTGCTAAGTGAATACAGTCATCTAATGTAGCGAGACCCTGTCAGCATCTGACCACAGTGTTTCCCATCATGGTTTACAGACCAACAGCAACGTCAACGGTCGAACAGCCGCGAGCGCAGAGTGACCATCTCCATCTCTGGGGCTCCTCCAATGCCCACCCTCCCTTCCCCACGCACCCTCAGACGGCACGAGCAGAGGGCAGGCACAGCCGCACAGTAAGGGATACACAGCGTCCTTTACAGGCCTTTTGCTCAAGCGCTACACAAGCACACCTGAATACAGCAGCTAATCAATGTCCCCCAGGAGAAGTCCTGACAATGACTTGACTGGATACAGCAGCTAATCAATGTCCTGAGGAAAAGTCCGTGAAATGACTTTGACTGATACAGCAGCTAATCAATGTCCTGAGGAAAGTCCTGAAATGACTTGACTATACAGCAGCTAATCAATGTCCTGAGGAAAAGTCCTGAAATGACTTGACTGATACAGCAGCTAATCAATTCCTGAGGAAAAGTCCTGAAAATGAGAGACTGATACAGCAGCTAATCAATGTCCTGAGGAGAAGTCCTGAAATGGACTTGACTGATACAGCAGCTAATCAATGTCCTGAGGAAAAGTCCTGAAATGACTTGACTGATACAGCAGCTAATCAATGTCCTGAGGAAAAGTCCTGAACAATGACTTGACTGATACAGCAGCTAAATCAATGACCCGAGGAAAAGTCCTGAAATGACTTGACTGATACCAGCAGCTAATCAATGTCCTGAGGAAAGTCTGAAATGACTTGACTGATACAGCACTAATCAATGTCCTGAGGAGAAGTCCTTGAAATGAACTTGACTGTATTTGTTTGTTTTGTCGACAAGCAGCAGCGCGAGACCAGAGAGAGAGATAGAACATCAACTGCGGGAAGGTAAACTATCACATAGTGTCGAGCCTGTTAGTGGTGTGTATGTCAACCTACAAGTAGTGTTGTCAACATAAGTGCCTGTTTATGTGTGATGTCAACCTACAAGTGTGATGTATGTCAACCTACAAGTGCTGTGTTATGTCAACCTACAAGGAGTGTTGATGTCACCTACAAAGTGCTGGTGTGTTTATCAACCTACAAGTGGTGTGTGATGTCAACATACAAGTAGTGTGTGATGTACAACCTACAAATGCTGTGTGATGTCAACCTACAAGTAGTGTGTGTTGTCAACCTACAAGTGCTGTGTGTTATCAAACCTACAAAGTAGTGTGTGTTGATTTCAACCTGCAAGTAAGTGTTGTGTTGTCAACCTACAAGTGCCTGTGTGTTATCAAACCTACAAGTAGTGCGTGTGTTCCACAATGCGTACAACCTACAAGTGCTGGGGTTATCATCAACCTACAAGTAGTGTGTGATGTCAACCTACAAGTGCTGTGTGTTATCAACCTACAAGTGCTGTGTGATGTCAACCTACAAGTGCTGTGTGATGTCCACTGTGTTTTCACATTGTGGTCCTGTAACTGTAACTATGAAAATACAGTTGAATTTCTTCTTAACATGATATAGTAGCATGTGTCCATTGTTGATGATGTCACCAGTGCAGTGCAGTGAGCTTAGTAGGTTTCAGCCTGTTGTGTTCTCTCTCTCTGCTGCATGGCTACCACTAGGAGAGACACGTGAGAGAGACAGACATCCAGACAATACAAAGAAAGGTAACAGAAAAGGCAGCTCTTGTATCTCATCAGAACACATATATCTACATTCAGATCACTTTATCGGTCAATTGCACTCAAGGTCCCAACCGAAATTTGACTTACGCTCTTAACTCTTAACCCAACCCCTCCGAAAGACACATAAACACGTTTTGGAGAGGAGCAGGGGGCTGATACTCTGGGAGCTGTCATTGTAGGGGTTAAGTGCCTTGCTCAAGGGCACAACGGCAGGCAATGGCATCTTAAGATTTGATCACTTCCCGCCAGATTTTCCCCATCACACCTGGGATTTGACCTGGCAACTCTCCGGTTGCTGGCTCGTCTCTCTAACCGCGAGGCTACCTGATCTCAACGCATGTTTCTATCATATATTTTCCATCCCAGTGAGTTTGCATGCTGGGGGAGTATGATTGTATTGCACATAAGAATGTTTAACGTTATGCCTCATCATGCTACGTATCTTCCTTTAACGCTGCAGGAGAGACCTGGAAGGGAAGTTCACTGTCACACTATACAGAGAAAGGTAAATGGGATGGCGTTCATTGCAAGATGACCCCTCTAGAGTCTTGCTAACGCCACTCTTATTACAGCTTATAACAGTTTATAACAGCTTATAACAGCTTTCTGTCCTGAGGATCCTGAAAACGGTCCCCTCTCAGCATTCACAGATAAATATAATTCTTTCACTCCATTTTCTTGTAGGATGCGATGATGAAATCACTTCCTTGTCTAATAGGGGAAGAAGGACGCCTGACTTACTCATCTCCTTAGCATCACAAGAAGTTACTCACAACGTTTTGTGTCCCCATGTTTCATCCTGTCTGTCAAATGTTTCATTCAATATGATTTCACCGATGTCTCTAAGTCCCATCCATGGTTTTCATTTGTCCCATCGATCAAGTTGTCATCATTTTTGTTTTCTTCACGTTTTGTGTTTATAGTATGACCGTCCCCGCTCCCCCACCCCCACTGAATGTTGCCTCTTCACCCCATGGACCAGAAAGGTATTTGTCTGCATTCCAAGCCTCGTGGTTTAAAATCTACAGGCCCTAAATTAATTGTAATACTAGTTCTAAATAGAACTACTACTACTACTACCTCTCCTTCCTGCTGTTCTAACCTCCATCCTCTAGCATCTCATTAGCTCCTGTCTACTGTCTTCATCTCATTAGCTCCTGTCTACTGTCTTCATCTCATTAGCTCCTGTCTACTGTCTACATCTCATTAGCTCCTGTCTACTGTCTTCCCTCATTACCTCCTGTCTACTGTCTCTCTCATTAGTTCCTGTCTACTGTCTTCATCTCATTAGCTCCTGTCTACTGTCTTCATCTCATTAGCTCCTGTTCTACTGTCTTCATCTCATTAGCTCCTGTCTACTGTCTTTCTCTCTCATTAGCTCCTGTCTACTGCTACTGTCTTCCTCTCATTAGCTCCTGTCTACTGTCTTCATCTCATTAGCTCCTGTCTCCTGTCTTCATCTCATTAGCTCCTGTCTACGTCTACTGTCTACATCTCATTACCTCCTGTCTACTGTCTTCCTCTCATTAGCTCCTGTCTACTGTCTTCAATCTTCATTAGCTCCTGTCTACTGTCTTCCTCTCATTAGCTCCTGTCTACTGTCTTCATCTCATTAGCTCCTGTCTACTGTCTACATCTCATTAGCTCCTGTCTACTGTCTTCATCTCATTAGCTCCTGTCTACTGTCTTCATCTCATTAGCTCCTGTTACTGTCTACTGTCTTCCATCTCATTAGCTCCTGTCTACTGTCTTCCTCTCATTAGCTCCTGTCTAGCCTGTCTTCATCTCATTAGCTCCTGTCTACTGTCTACTGTCTTCTCCTCATTAGCTCCTGTTACTGTCTCATCTCATTAGTTCCTGTCTACTGTCTTCATCTCATAGCTCCTGTCTACTGTCTTCATCTCATTAGCTCCTGTCTACTGTCTACTGTCTTCATCTCATTAGCTCCTGTCTACTGTCTTCCTCTCATTAGCTCCTGTCTACTGTCTACTGTCTTCATCTGCATTAGCTCCTGTCTCCTGTCTACATCTCATTAGCTCCTGTCTACTGTCTACTGTCTTCATCTCATTAGCTCCTGTCTAACTGTCTTCATCTCATTAGCTCCTGTCTACTGTCTTCCTCTCATTAGCTCCTGCTACTGTCTACTGTCTCATCTCATTAGCTCCTGTCTCCCTGTCTTCATCTCATTAGCTCCTGTCTACTGTCTACTGTCTTCATCTCATTAGCTCCTGTCTACTGTCTCTCATCTCATTTAGCTCCTGTCTACTGTCTTCATCTCATAGCTCTGTCTACTGTCTTCATCTCATTAGCTCCTGTCTACTGTCTACTTTCATCTCATTAGCTCCTGTCTACTGTCTTCCTCTCATTAGCTCCTGTCTACTGTCTACTGTCTTCACTCTCATTAGCTCCTGTCTACTGTCTTCATCTCATTAGCTCCTGTCTACTGTTTACATCTCATTAGCTCCTGTCTACTGTCTTCATCTCATTAGCTCCTGTCTACTGTCTTCCTCTCATTAGCTCCTGTCTACTGTTTCCTCTCATTAAGCTCCTGTCTACTGTCTTCCTCTCATTAGCTCCTGTCTACTGTCTTCATCTCATTAGCTCCTGTCTACTGTCTTCATCTCATTAGCTCCTGTCTCCTGTCTACATCTCATTAGCTCCTGTCTACTGTCTACTGTCTTCATCTCATTAGCTCCTGTCTACTGTCTTCATCTCATTACCTCCTGTCTACTGTCTACATCTCATTAGCTCCTGTCTACTGTCTTCATCTCATTAAGCTCCTGTCTACTGTCTTCATCTCATTAGCTCCTGTCTACTGTCTTCATCTCATTAGCTCCTGTCTACTGTCTTCATCTCATTAGCTCCTGTCTACTGTCTACTGTCTTCATCTCTTAGCTCCTGTCTACTGTCTTCATCTCATTAGCTCCTGTCTACTGTCTACATCTCATTAGCTCCTGTCTACTGTCTCTGTCTTCCTCTCATTAGCTTCTGTCTCTGTCTCATCTATTAGCTCTGTCTACTGTCTACTGTCTTCCTCTCATTAGCTCCTGTCTACTGTCTTCATCTCATTAGCTCCTGTCTACTGTCTACTGTCTTCAAAACATGATCATTTCCCTCCACTCCGTTCAACTTCTGACCACTATCCAGACCTCTGGGACTTTCCTGGAATCATATTCTTTGACACTTGAGCGTTTGAGCTGTCTGTTGATCTGTGTGTTGATCTTGATATCTTCCTGTTCTTCATTTCCCTTTCCTCCAGAACAACTGGCATTTACTGAAATGGAATTCAAATGTTTTGCTCATTTTGTGTCTGTGCCTTGTAAGTGTATAAGTGTTAAACATAAGAGTTAGTAACTGCTGAAAACAATGTACTTTGTATGTTGGCCTTTGTAACAATACATCTAAGCATGTGTTGAAAAGGGCTCCTTGTTCTCTATTCCCTATATAGTGAGCCATGATGCTCTGGTTCTGTAGTGTACAGTATATAGGGAATATTATACCTGGCTGGTTCCAGCACTGAATGCTGATTGACTGACAGCCGTGGTATATCAGACCGTATACCACGGGTATGAGAAAACATGTATTTGTACTGCTCTAATTACGTTGGTAACCAGTTTATAATAGCAATAAGGCTCCTCGGGGGTTGTGCCTAAGAGCAGCCCTTAGCCGTGGTATATTGGCCACTATACACACCCCTTGTGCCTTGTTGATGAAGTATAGCATAACTTGTTACTCTAACCCTAACAACACAACTGACTGTATCTCCATCTGCTTCAGGCTGCCACTACCACTGACCCTGATGCTGAGCCTGCAGTGGGCCACAGGTCTACTGGTGCTATCCCCAACCCCCCCACTCACACTGGACAAGCAGGACCAAGGCCCTGCCTCTGCCCACCCCCCAGGAGAGGATGAAGATGGACCCAGCAGTCGTGTCCCATGCATCATCCCCATCAACGTCACTGGTAAACACAACATAACTCCAATGTCTGTCTCTGGATGTGTTTGATATTCTTTCAATCGCTCTCGCTCTCTCTTCTCTCTCTCCTCTCTCTGCTCTCTCTCTTCGCTCTCTCTCTCTCTCCTTTTTATTTCTCTCTCTCCTCTCTCCTCCCATTTCTCTCTCTCTCTCTCTGTACATTCTCTCTCTCTCTTTCTCCCCTCTTTCTCTCTCTCTCTCTCTCTCTCTCTGTACATTCTCTCTTCTCTCTCTGTCATTCTCTCTCTCTCTCTCTCTCTCTCTCTCTCTCTCTCTCTCTTCTCTCTCTCTTCCTCCTCTCTCCTCTCTCTCTCTTCTCTCTCTAGTCTGTTGTTTGAATCAATTCATCTATCTTGAACTGTTGTAGTGTATTAGTGAGTGTGTGTAACTTGTAACTGTGTGGAATGTCATTTGTGAGATGTGGAAGAACATTACTCTTGATGACAATAAATGGTAAAAATGAACTGTCCAGAGCAGCTCTCTCACGTGTACTTTGTTCCTCTCCACAGGGGTGGGTTCGACAGGGAGGCTAGTGTGCGCTGCTCCCTGGTACACTCCCAGTCTGTGCTGCAGAGGAGGAGGAAGCTGAGGAGGAAAGACCATCACTGGTATCCCGAACGAGTTCAACAGGCATGGGTACAGCTGTCTGTCTGTTATACTGTTTGTCTGTCTGTGCCTGACCTCCAAGTACTGTTATTACCACTCAGTCAACTGACTGTGATGTTGTTGTTCTTCTTCTATGTTTTTTTACTTTAATGGTTTAACACAATCCTATTTCTGGTGACAAACAAACATGCATATTTGCTACGATTTGACTTGAACAATATTGCATCTGCTGAATTTCATTGTAAGAAAACAAGACTTTATTTTCTGATCATTTGATTGAGACTTACTAATCATGCCCACCCTGTTTCCCTTCAGACTCTGATGAGTCTCCAGTGGCGAGGGAAAGGACCGTGATGGTCCACACCAACCCTCACCTGTCCCTCTGTCAGGAGGAGCTGTCCCTCCGAGGGGGAACACACCAAGGACTCCGGCTGCCAGACGGACGACTGCCTGATGGGTGGCGGTGGTGCCCCGTCCAGGAGACGTATACGTGCCCAGCGCGCGGCCAGGGGGGCATCCCCACCTCCCTCTCCCACTCCACCGGGAACATCTCCTGCTCCCCGACCACCCTGACACCCCGCCATGTACGCCTCCGTCCGCCTCCGCTCCCGCAGCCTCCCCCGCGAGGGCGGCCGCATACGCGACGAGGACCAGGACGACAGTGATGAAGATGAGGATGATGACGACGACGACGATGATGAAGATGAGGAGCTCTCTCCGTACGAGACGGAGGACTTCCTCCCGGGAACGGGCCAAGGATGTTAAAGGACGAGGAGGAGAGTACGGATGACCAGGCCATGCCAGAGCTGCAGCTGGGGAGTCTGAAGAGGATACAGCAAGGAGACGGGGGGAGTCCAGAACACATGTGGATGGAGAGGGGTCGCTCCCCTCCCCGTCAGGTCGACATGGGGAGCTGTGAGATCTCCTCCAGCTCAGACACCTTCAGCAGCCCCATCCACTCTGTCTCTACTACGGGGGTGCTGAGAGGACAGATAGACCACAAGGTACGTCTTCGTTACCATCTTCACTTATCTGTGTATCTTGTCTTCTGTCTCTTTTGCTTGTAGCCTTTTGGAAGTCATTTTGTTTGTTTTTGTCAGTTTTTTTTTGATGAGCAGGCCCTGCGACAGACTAGTGTCCTGTCCAGGGGGTGTACTGTACATCAAGCTGCCTCACGCTACAGAAACAGGAGATAGACTAGTGTCCTGTCCAGGGATGTTGCACATCAAGCTGCCTCACGCTACAGAACAGGAGATAGACTAGTGTCCTGTCCAGGGGGTGTATTGTACATCAACTGCCTCACGCTACAGAAACAGGAGATAGACTAGTGTCCTGTCCAGGGGGTGTATTGTACATCAAGCTGCCTCACGCTACAGAAACAGGAGATAGACTAGTGTCCTGTCCAGGGGGTGTATTGTACATCAAGCTGCCTCACGCTCAGAAACAGGAGATAGACTAGTGTCCTGTCCAGGGGGTGTATTGTACATCAAGCTGCCTCACGCTACAGAAACAGGAGATAGACTAGTGTCCTGTCCAGGGGGTGTATTGTACATCAAGTGCCTCACGCTACAGAAACAGGAGATAGGCTAGTGTCCTGTCCAGGGGGTGTATTGTACATCAAGCTGCCTCACGCTACAGAAACAGGAGATAGACTAGTGTCCTGTCCGGGGGGTGTATTGTACATCAAGCTGCCTCACGCTACAGAAACAGGAGATAGACTAGTGTCCTGTCCAGGGGGTGTATTGTACATCAAGCTGCCTCACGCTACAGAAACAGGAGATAGACTAGTGTCCTGTCCAGGGGGTGTATTGTCACTCAAGCTGCCTCACGCTACAGAAACAGAGATAGACTAGTGTCCTGTCCAGGGGGTGTATTGTACATCAAGCTGCCTCACGCTACAGAAACAGGAGATAGGCTCCTGCCCAATGGGCCATCCTGGCTTGGACAAGACTGACATTACTTATATGATGTGCAGAGCTTTCTGCTTTCTGCATGTGATGAAAAGCGCTCTACAAATAACATGTATTATTACCATAAGGAGGACCACCAGTCGTCCAGTGGGAACTGGAGTGGCAGCAGTTCCACTGCCCCTCCCAGACCTCTGAGACACTCCCCCGCCTCCCCCCCTCTGACCGGTCTCTCCCACTGTGACTCGGAGCTGTCGCTCAAGCCGCGCCACACGCCATCGATGACCTCACCGGCTTTATCATCGACCCGTACCATTCGGATCAGCCGCAGGTGAGTTTCCCTCTGACGATCCTACTTACCTTTGACTTCCTGTCTTAATACTTTATTTATTGACTTGGAGATGGTGTTGTTTGTTGGGACTTTTGTACAGGAAGTTAATATTTAGCTGTAAATAAAATAAAGCTACATTTACTTAACTAAACTGTAAAGCACTTTGAGCTACTGGAAAATAGCTATATAAATCAGATTTATTATTATTATGAATTATTATCATTATTATACAGGGCCAGGGTCATAGGTCCAGCTCCTTCACCTCCTCAGCCCTGACCAGCTGGATGATGCAGGGGTCAGCACTGCCAGCGAGGGAGAGTGGACCTACCTCAAGACCAGGTACCACTGCTATTTAGCAATATAGATTATTCTCTCCTCCTCCTCTCCTCCTCCCTCTCCTCTCCTCTCCTCTCTTCCTCTTCTCCTCTCCTCTCCTCTCCTCTCCTCTCCTCTCCTCTCCTCTCCTCTCCTTCCCTCTCCTCTCTCTTTTCCTCTCCTCTCCTCTCCTTTCCTCTCCTCCCTCCTCTTCCTCTCCTCCTCTCTCCTCTCTCCTCTCCTCTCTTCTAATCTTTTCTCTTATCTTATCTTGTCTCATCTTATCTTATATAATGTTATGTTATCCTGTTCTAGGCTGATCAGGACCAGCTGTGTAGTCAGGACTTCAGCCCCAGGCGTTCCTCCAGGGGGGACCAGACCAGGATAGACTTCACCAGCATCAGCACCTACGACAGCTTCTCAGAGCGAGCTCCCCCTACTGCTGCAGCAGACTCCCAGGGCTTCTACTCATCCTCCATGCACTTTGACCCCATACAGGGCCAGAGTTACAGGAGCTACATGTACAACTATGCAGCAGTGGGCTCTGGYGCTGACTGTGGCCAGGGTAATACTGTGGGCGCTACGCCTGGTGAGGGAGAGGGCATGGCTGGGTATCCTCCTCAGTCCTCTGACTACAGGGGAGCCACCCTGACGCTAGGGAGGCCGTGTCGTCCGCTGAAGAAACCAAAGGTCAAGCCACCCCCACCAAAACGGAGCTCATCGCTGAAGGAGAAGTGTGGCGCTGGTGCTCCAGAGAACGTCCCCCCTGAGCAGGGCGATGAGCAGGGCGATGAGCAGGGCGATGAGCAGGGCGATGAGCAGGGCGACCAGGACCAACCAAAGATTCATAGTAGTGGGCAGACCCAGACCCTGAACCTGCCCATGTCTTCCAGGGACAGAGAGATGAGGCTGCAGCTGGACATGGCCAGCCCAGGGGAGGTGGAGAATCCTGGGTTGGAGGCTGAGGCGGTGGGTGGTGGTGGTGGAGGTGCCTGGGGGATGGGGAGCCCCAGGAGCCCCAGGACTGTGGAGATGACGGAGCCCACCTCGTTCGGGTCCACGGACACTCACTCCTTCAAGGACGAGGGCGCCGTTCAGTCTGACTATGCAGACCTCTGGTTCCTCAACGACTTGAAATCCAAAAATAACCTGGACCCCAACGGCTCCTTGTCCACCTCCAGCACTGCTACGGGTACTACTGTTATCGAATGCATCAAGTCGCCGCTGGACAGCTCCTCCTCTCCCGGGGGAGAGACCCAGGCGTTGATGCATTCCTCCGGCTCTGGTTCCAGCTCCTCCAGGCCCACCTCCCCTCCTCTTCCCACCGGGGATGGAGACTTCAAGCTGGGCTCTCCTGAGAAGCTGGCTGGCCTCGCCTCGCCCTCCAGCGGATACTCTAGCCAATCCGAGACGCCCACGTCTTCATTCCCATTAGCGTTCTTCCCCGGCCCGCTCTCTCCGACCAGCGGGAAACGGAAACCCAAAGTCCCCGAGAGGAAGTCTTCTCTATCCTCGCTGCAGCACCAGGCCCAGACCCAGTTCTCTAGCTCGGCCTCTGGATCCTCCTCTTCCTGTTCCTCTTCCTCTTCCTCGTCATCCAGGAAGGACTATGACTTCCCGGCTCCACCCACCCAGCTGGACTTAAGTTCTCTTCACAGCGCCCACAGCAGCCGGCCGTTACCCACTCTGGCCCACCGGACCCACATGCACACGCTGCACCAGAACAAGCAGAGGGCAGCAGCAGCAGCAGAGGCCCGGGCCACCGCGGGTAACACTGCAGCCTCTAACRCTAATGCTAGTGCTAAAGCTAGTGCTAACGCTACTGCTAGTGCTAATGCTAACGCTAGTGCTAACGTTAGTGCAGCCCCCTCTGGGTTTATCTATGGATCCACTCTGACYCCAGAGGCCCCACTTGCTGCCAACCCCATGGCCCTGGCCATCACCCCCACTGTGCTGCGCTCCGTCCATCTACGTTCCATCGGCCACAGGGCCACCGAGGGTTCTCAGCCCCAGGCCCGGGGCCAGGCTCAGGGTGCTCAGGGCCAGGAGCCTCCACCACCACCACAAGCATGGGCCCACGAGGCTTCAGGGGCCCCTGCCACCAGACCCAAGATGCCCAGTGTAACCATTGTGACCCCCCACTCTGACACCAACACCAGGCCCCTGCCACCCAGGAGACCCATCGCCCAGAAACCCCCGCCGCCACCGTCCCAGGACCCCCACCACCCTTCTCAGGAGCAACACCACCACTCTGTACCCCAGCCCCAGCACCACCCCACCCCCATGCAGCACCCGGACGGCCCCCCGCCCTATGAGAGCCTGGCCAGGCACCGGCAGGACCGCTACAGCCCCGGAACCTTCTGGGCAATGACGGCGTTCCGGACGCGGCCTGCGGAACCTTTGGAACCTGAGGAACCCACGCACCGAGCTCCACCGCCAACTCCGGAACCCGTGATTCCTACTACACACCCGGAGTGCCACGTGCTAGGGGAGCGRACAGAGGATGAAGAAGACGAGGAGGAGGAAGAGCACGATAGAGAGATATCAAGGGTTATGAGTCACAGTCAAGGCCTAATTAGAGAATATCGAGAATATCATCAAAGAGATCATCCAAGGGAACCACCGACGTACGAGACGCTAGAGGAGTCCCACTCATATCAGTCCCAGTCGCATTATCACAGCCAGTCACAGACACACTCCTGTCACAGTCAAATGGTCCAGAGGTGGGACTTGGGCCCAAGCAGCAGTCCTGACAAAGTGCCCGGTGTAACTGTGGAAGCATCACACCCTTACTCAATCAGCCATGTGATAGATCTAAGAGGTAGGGGTGGAGAGGACCGCTATGAGATGACATCATCAGGGGTTCCTACCAGAAGTGCCTCTCAGGATAACAGCAGAGATGACTCCACCACACCGGACACAGAGGACTACTTCAGCAAAGGTCAGTCTGGATTGATAGATTTTACTTTTACTTTACTTAAATATTATGCATTATKCAGAAATCGCTCCGCCATTTCCYGGTTGCAAAAATTCGAACAGTTTCAGTTTATGTGTCAAAACAGGCAAATATAGTGTAGTGAAAAAAAGCRCTGTGAAATATCTTTTCCATAACCCAAAATATTGTATTTTCAGCTGTTTGAAGCTGGTATACAAAACCAGAAGTAAAATACACAAAACCGGGAAGCATAGAAATAGAGCACATAGAACAGATATACTGCTTCTTAGACTTGCTTTCAATGAGAATGACAGATCTATATAAACACATTTCTATGTGAATTTTGTCAGGTCACCCAAAAAGTGACATATTGCAGCTTTAATACTTTACTTAAAACTTTACTTTACTTTGAGACTTTTTAACAATTAATTGTTTTTGAATTGATGTATTAATTTAAGAGACTTCAAGTAAAAGTATAATCCCCTTTCTCTTCCTTCTGTTGTGGTCCTCTCATCTCTAGTCTTTAATGACCTATAAGGAATGTGATCAGATCACTTCTGTTGTCGTCCTCTCATCTCTAGAGGGTTTAATGATCTATAAGGAATGTGATCAGATCACTTCTGTTGTGGTCCTCTCATCTCAAGAGTCTTTAATGATCTATAAGGAATGTGATCAGATCACTTCTGTTGGGGTCCTCTCATCTCTAGAGTCTTTAATGATCTATAAGGAATGTGATCAGATCACTTCTGTTGTGGTCCTCTCATTCTCTAGAGTATTTAATGACCTATAAGGAATGTGATCAGATCACTTCTGTTGTGGTCCTCTCATCTCTAGTCTTTTAATGACTATAAGGAATGTGATCAGATCACTTCTGTTGTGGTCCTCTCATCTCTAGAGTCTTTAATGACCTATAAGAATGTGATCAGATCACTTCTGTTGTGGTCCTCTCATCTCTAGAGTCTTTAATGACCTATAAGGAATGTGATCAGATCACTTCTGTTGTGGTCCTCTCATCTCTAGAGTCTTTAATAACCTATAAGGAATGTGATCAGATCACTTCTGTTGTGGTCCTCTCATCTCGAGTCTTTAATGATCTATAAGGAATGTGATCAGATCACTTCTGTTGTGTTCCTCTCATCTCTAGTCTTTAATGACCTATAAGGAATGTGATCAGATCATTCTGTTGTGGTCCTCTCATCTCTAGAGTCTTTAATGACCTATAAGGAATGTGATCAGATCACTTCTGTTGTGGTCCTCTCATCTCTAGAGTTCTTTAATAACCTATAAGGAATGTTGATCAGATCACTTCTGTTGTGGTCCTTCTCTCGAGAGTCTTTAATGATCTATAAGGAATGTGATCAGATCACTTCTGTTGTGTTCCTCTCATCTCTAGTCTTTAATGACCTATAAGGAATGTGATCAGATCACTTCTGTTGTGGTCCTCTCATCTCTAGAGTCTTTAATGACCTATAAGGAATGTGATCAGATCATTCTGTTGTGGTCCTCTCATCTCTAGAGTCTTTAATGACCTATAAGGAATGTGATCAGATCACTTCTGTTGTGGTCCTCTCATCTGAGAGTCTTTAATGACCTATAAGGAATGTGATCAGATCACTTCTGTTGTGGTCCTCTCATCTCTAGAGTCTTTAATGACCTATAAGGAATGTGATCAGATCACTGGCATGATATTCCCTATAACCTCCTGTTCCTGTTCCTCCAGAGTCTACTAGTCCCAGTGATAACTCCCTCTCTCCTCTGACTGACGAAACAACCAAACCTGATGATGATGTTGTCTTCATGTCGCCAGCAAATCCCGTACTACTGAAGACCTGTTCGCCATGATCCACAGGTCCTTTCAATTCACTTCAAATAACTGTATTATTTTGACTCACTAGGTTATAGCTGTACTTGTCATAACCGATATTATCATTACATTTATCTGTCACTATCTTCAATTCAGTTCAAAAGATCTTCATTGTTTTCCAAGGTTGCAGCTAATTACAAACAAACTGAGAAACACATTGAATGCATCAGACATCAGAACCACAGCAGAAACCCATCAGACATCAGAACCACAGCAGAATGGGCTATAAAATGTCCTGTTTACCTGAACCGTGTAACACTCTCCTATTCTAGGTCCAAGAGAAAAGTCCTGGGCCGTAAGGACTCTGGAGAGCTGAGTGGGAAGAGCCTCTGTGTCCTCCTCCGGCTGCCGTCGTTCCCCCTGCAGCTATCCTCCCAGCCATCCCCCTCCGCCCCTCTCATCATCCCCCCCCAGCCCTCTCCACCCTGACCGCGGCCGGGACCCAGCGCACCCCAGGACCCATCTACCGCAGCGCCAGAAGTCCGCACCTCCAACGAGGAGTTCAAGCTGCTTCTCCTGAAGAAGGAGCCGGACTGATTCCAGCTACCGCATGTCTGCTCCAGAGATCCAGAGAATCGCCCGAAGTCCCCTGGGCATTGGTGCGGAGGGCCAGTCAGGTACCACCGAGGAGCCTCTCCTCCAGGAGCGTTTGCAGGCGGCCGGGGAACATTCCCCAACCTTTCCAGGCCCAGTTCAGAAAGCTTCAGCCCTAAAACACCCCCACGTCGGCTTCGTCCAGACAGGGGCGCTCCCGGATCCCCCCTGCAGCCAATAGTAGTCGCTAAGTAGCCGCTATACGGCACCCATGCAGGTCATATCAGAGGGGGAGACTGAGAACTCAGATGGGAGTCCTCATGATGATCGCTCCTCGTAAAGAAAATGGCATGCTCAGTGAAGAAGTACCTATTCCTTATTTGGTGTACTACTTTTGACCAGGGTCCATATAAGGAATAGGATGATTTGGGACGTAGAACATATTATTGGATCTGGTTCAGTGTGTTACTGTTCTTATCTACTGAGTACTGACGGATACACAACTAAACAAAGAGTGGCTAACCAGAGAGAAGACTACTCTGGACTACCTGCCTGGGGATTTGATATCTATGTGCAGAACTGAAGAACACAACTTTGTGTTTTGTTCAGAGTGTAAAGAAAGAAAAAATATCTTGTTTTGAACTTTGAACTCCCTTTTTAAATAACCCAAGATCCGTTATTGAGTGAAACGTGGACAGAGAGAGAAAATGGAGCGGTAAGACAACCTGTGTGTGTGTTGAAAAAATGGAACATCCATCGTCATTTTTTATCTTCTTGGATGTTGGATGACTTGTATGTCGTGTCCTAACGTGAAATAATAGACTTTCCAAATTGACATTTCTTCTCTTACACTTACCCAGAGGACAGGTCATTATTTCAACCATAAACAAAATATTCCCAGTCGACAAAAATGAATAGCTATATTTTTGTATTGCTACCCCCCAACACAAAACAATGGACCGTGATCACTATTGACAACCATGTGTCGAAGCATTGTTTTACCAAGAGTGAGTTAACAACACACATAGGTCTACGTGCCATCCTCACATAGATAAACTACATGTAAAGAAATAGGAATGCCCTTTGCCCCTAGAAGCGCTCTCAGTGCAGGGATTCCTGGCAGGACAACTAAGGTAAATATGGTCTGTTGAAGTGATTGGTGCCGATGGTGTCGAGAGATAGATGAGGAGACAGATGTGTGGCCTTTCTGTGCTGGAGGGCCAAGCATGCAGGGGATCACTGACTACTCCAGAGGAGATATTTTGACTATAAACAAAAGTGAAAAGCTATCGAGGGTCTTTACTCTAATGTTTGGCTAGCTAGCTGGGAGGGTGAATAGAATCGGGTTTTCAAAGCTTCTCCTTTGCACTTCGTCATTATGAATTCTTCAAGAATATTCCTTGAGAAAAATAAAACTAATCTTATAATGGAAAATTCCTATTGTGTATATTTTGTTATTGATATAGAACATAGCTATATGAAGAGACATACAAACTTTTTTTAATGACACAAACCCATCATGTGTAGCAGAGTGAGTGGTGACGTAGAAATAGAATAACTACATTCTAGAATGACTAGATTCTGTTTCTATGGGGGTGGGTGGGATGCAATCTTACCGTAGTTCCGTAACATCAGTAGCCAGGGCACGTCACAAAGCCCAACACATTAATCATACACCTTATTAAGAGAAAAACAAATGTTCCTTGTGAAAATATCAGTTGAATCTTTAAAAAAAAAAAGATTTCACTCAAATATTACGGTCTGTCTAGTGTTTTTCAGGGTTTTAAACGAATTTAACATAACAAATGGGGTTACATTTTAAGTAATGACATTCTGGTGAACAGACCAACTTTGAAGAGTTGTGTTTCTACATTGAAAAACAAACTGTAGATCAATGAAGTCAGTCAATGTGTTCTATGAATACTCTGCACCATATTACTGTTCGTTTGTACAGATCTAACATAGAGATACATAGATTAAATGACAACTGTTACTCAGCGAAATTTGAATTGCAGAAACTAACTGAACTAGCACTGTGTACGAGGTTACAGGAGGAACAAGCTGTGAACTAATTAGAATTTAAAAATGATCTGTCATGAATTAATATCCGTTGCTGCAGAGCACTGTGGTGTTCGTTGTTTTATTAGTAGTTTCCTATCGCATGCAATAAACAAAAAAACACCATATCATTTTCAGAGGGGAAATATCTGTTAGAGATACTACCACGAGAAAAGATATAGAATTTTCAGTTTCATTTTTGATATGTAAAGTTGAGTGTAATTCAATATATGTACAAAATGTTTAGAACTGTTTTGTATAGTTTGTGTTCATGGACAGGGGGGTATCTTGTACTGTAAAATGAACAAAAAATTACTGGACAATCAAACAGAGAATTTTGGAAAATGTAAGAAAGCTATAAGAGTATGGGATGAGTAAGGGATGAGTACGTTCTGGAGTGTTTATTACGTAGGTTCCAGGTAAGGGATGAGTACGTTCTGGAGTATTTTACGTAGGTTCCAGGTAAGGGTGATTAGTCTGGATATAGTTTTACGTAGTGTCAGGTAAGGATGAGTACGTTCTGGGTTAGTTATACGTAGGTTCCAGGTAAGGGATGAGTACGTTCTGGAGTTAGTTATACGTAGTCCAGGTGAGATGAAGAGTACGTTCTGGATTAGTTATTACGTAGGTTCCAGGTAAGGGATGAGTACGTTCTGGAGTTAGTTATTACGTAGGTTCCAGGTAAGGATGAGTATGTTCTGGAGTTGTTTTACGTAGGTTCCAGGTAAGGGATGAGTACGTTCTGGAGTTAGTTATTAGTAAAAAGATCCAGGGGAAATCCTTGTGAGAGTCAGATGAATTGAGCTTGAGACGGGACGGGAGGTGATGGGTATGTGCATGCGTGTGCACTTGTGTGTGTATGTGTGCGTGCGCATCTGCGTGTGTGTGTATGTGTTACGTGGACAGTGAGCAGAGCAGGTAGAGGTAGGGTCGTCGTTAGGTAGGGCAACGCACTACATTCCTCCCTGTACTCTTAGATAAAAAGGTGCTATCTAGAACCTAAAGGTTTTTCGGCTGTCCAATAGGAGAACCCTTTGAAGAACCCTTTTTGTTTCCAAGTAGAACCCTTTTAGTTCTAGGTAGAACCTTTTTGTCTTCCATGTAGAACCCTCTGTAGAAAGGTTCTACCTGGAACCAAAAAGTGTTCTCCTATGGAGAGAGCCGAAGAACCCTTTTGGAACCTTTCTAAGAGTGTGTGGTATAATTGTGTTAACATTCTATTTCATCTTATCGTTTTACACTGTTGGACTATAGAACTACAGCCTTCATTTGCCTGGTGTTGAATGCCATAATATATATATCTAAGTGTTTGGTGACCTTTCTGCGGTCAAAATGACACAAAATGGTGGTTAGACACTGGGGAACATTGGGGAACATTGGGGAACCAAGAGACAGGTACTCTTCTATGCATTGTGTCTCTCTTTTAAATGTAGATTATGGTGCGACAACTTGACAGGATCTACAAGATGACATTCATTAATGACAATAATTAACAGCATTGTATAGAAACTATTTTTAATCACAGGTATTTTATCCAGAGAGTTATTTTATTATCATATTGAATAACTAGAAGAGGAATGATGGTGAACTTAGACACTTCATTCAGAGTCTATAATAATATCATGATTGAACTGAACTGGCTGATGCTAAACTTGACGGTGCATTCTTAGAATGCATCCCAAATGGCACCCTATTCCCTACCTAGTGCACTACCCCATAGGGCTCTGGTCAAAAGTAGTGCACTACATAGGGAATAAAGGGGGCCTTTCTGACTCAGTCTTAAGAATATAAACGTTAAACTATATGGTGTCAAAATTCCACCTTGAGTAGATATTTGGGATCCTCTGAAGTCATTTTAATTGTTCATATGGATTAGTAACAGCAGTTTGACATAATCTGTATGCAGCCAAAAAAATATAGATTATATTTTGATGATTTTGTGTTCCCATTGCAAGTGTCTTTCAATTTTCAGTAAGTAGCAATGTAGCCATTTCCCCCCAGGCCAGGCCCCACAAACTTAAAAGACATTGGTTCGTACTGAGTCCAGGCCCCACAAACTAAAGACATTGGTTCGTCTGAGTCCAGGCCCCACAAACTAAAGACATTGGTTCGTCTGAGTCCAGGCCCCACAGACAAACGTTTTCAAATAAGAAACTATTGCCTGCCTTTCCGTGAGACATATCCAATGTGTGTAACAGGGTTGGGATCGATTCCATTTCAATACCAGTCAATTCAGAAAGTTAAYCAAATTCTCAATTCCAATTCCAAATTTCTCCTCTTTGAAAAYCATTGAAGACAATCGGARTTGGAATTTCAGTTTACTTCCTGAATTGACTGKAWTTGAAATGGATTAGAGCCCAACCCTGAAGTGTAAAACMCCAACACAGAAGTGTAATACCCCAACACAGAAGTGAGAGCCAGAGGTAATAATCTTCTCTTGTTTGCATTGACCTAGACACATTTTAACCTAGGATTTAAAAAAAAATACTGTTATACTCTGAGACATGATTCCCTGAACTTACCATTATTTCAAAGTTTAAAAACAAACAAAAAAAATATTCTCCTATTGCACTGGTATAGTGGAGCTTGTGAAGTTTTTTCTTTTTTGCTGTAACCTGAAGTTATATTGATGATGATATGTGATGATTTGTGTAAAAGACTGTATTTCCCCTATTGATTAAAAGATATTATACATGGTTGATTCATTTAGGATGCATGTTCAGGATAGCACAGGCCAGGCTTCTACCAAAGGGTTTCAGAGAGTCAGAAGTGGACTGGAAAGAACCAACACACACAAAAAATAAAGATTTAGAAACTTTAAACATTAACATTAAAAGATGAAAAACMAACTTTAAAAAGATGAAAAACCAACCAACTATTTAAAAGGATGAGCGTTACAGTGTAACTGACTCGGTCGGTACAAGATGCTCCTGGCTCACAGCTAGAGCAGAACAGATTGCATCACTTTTTGTATTTTTGTACAAACTAAATGTAAATAGTAAACCTTTTTAAAAATGTTGCAAAGATCTTTTTCTTTTTGTAAAATATTTTCAAAGTTTACATGATTAATGAATTAATTCCAAGCCTTTGTATATTTTGGAGCAGTTGCAACACTATTTGAGTCTTGTATTTATTTTGGGGTAAACGTGAGACCTCCATTGACTGCTTTATATGTTATTGATTTGACAGCTCATCAGACTGCTCAGTGACTGGGCATAGAAAAGGACAATAAATGTGACTGCGTTGAAAAGAAACATGTGGTGTCCTTGTACGTCCTTCACGTCACACAGGTCGCGTGTGTGTGTGTGTGTGTGTGTGTGTGTGTGTGTGTGTGTGTGTGTGTGTGTGTGTGTGTGTGTCTGGCTGTAAGTCTATTGTAAGTCACTCTGGATAAAAGTATCCACATTGGATTTTATTTCATTGCTTCTCAGATTCAGTGGATAGAATGGCTAGAGGCCCACCACCAGTAGATGGCGATGTGTCATTGCTGTGTAGTTTGCAACAGACAGGATGGCCTGCACTGTATTCTAGGTCCATCCACTGTGAGGCGATCTGCTTTGAGGCCCTGTCCCTTGCCTCTCTGCTGAGCAGACCTGGCAGAGTGAAGGGAATGCATTGGGACAGGAAGTGATGGTGGTTGATGTCTCACTGCCTGTCTGTCTCCTCAACCCTAGCCTGGCCTGTCTGTCTCCTACCGCCTAGCCTGACCTGTCTGTCTCATCCCCTAGCTGCTGTCTGTCTCTCACCCCTAGCCTGGCCTGTCTGTCTCCTCACCCTAGCCTGACCTGTCTGTCTCCTCACCCTAGCCGCTGGCTGTCTGTCTCCTCACCCTAGCCTGGCTGTCTGTCTCCTCACCCCTAGCCTGACTGTCTGTCTCCTCACCCCTAGCCTGACCTGTCTATGCTCCTCACCCCTAGCCTGACCTGTCTGTCTCCTCACCCTAGCCTGACCTGTCTGTCTCCTCACCCCTAGCCTGACCTGTCTTCTCCTCACCCCTAGCCTGACCTGTCTGTCTCCTCACCCTAGCCTGACCTGTCTGTCTCCTCACCCCTGGCCTGACCTGTCTGTCTCCTCACCCTAGCCTGACCTGTCTGTCTCCTACCCTAGCCTGGCCTGTCTGTCTCCTCACCCCTAGCCTGACCTGTCTGTCTCCTCACCCTAGCCTGGCTGTCTGTCTCCTCACCCCTAGCCTGGCCTGTCTGTCTCCTCACCCTAGCCTGACCTGTCTGTCTCCTCACCCCTAGCCTGACCTGTCTGTCTCCTCACCCTGGCCTGGCCTGTCTGTCTCTTCACAGACAGGCTCTGAAAGGTCTATTGTTCCATAGTGGGCCTTAAAGACTGACCCACCACTGTGACCCCCTCCACGCTCAACTTCTAACCCCCGGACGCACCCAGATGACCAGCCAACAGTCCTGGGCTGAGGCCCTACCCACACCAACACCACCACACTACCACTTCTAAAACCCCAGTTGGGGAAAATCAATCCCCATTTAATTCCCATGGAGCTGAGCCTTCAAACAGTTCACTGAACTGTTGTGTCCTGTGTTCCATCCTCTGGGGTAAGAATCTAAGACCCCCTCCCCCTTTCCACCCCCCCCCCCACCCCCACCCACCCCCATCACCACTGATGTTTACTTGAGGAAAGTGACAATCAAACTGAAGTCATTGTCCAAATTTA
>NW_019944234.1:41615-57195 GCF_002910315.2 Salvelinus sp. IW2-2015 | reverse complement strand
GTGTGTGTGTGTGTGTGTGTGTGTGGGTTGTGTGTGTGGTGTGTGTGTGTGTGTAACGCTAGCAGAGATCACACACACTGAAAATGTATGACTTGGCTGTAAGTCTATTGTAAGTCACTCTGGATAAAAGTATCCACATTGGCATTTTATTTCATTGCTTCTCAGATTCAGTGGATAGAATGGCTAGAGGCCCACCACCAGTAGATGGCGATGTGTCATTGCTGTGTAGTTTGCCAACAGACAGGATGGCCTGCACTGTATTGCTAGGTCCCATCCACTGTGAGGCGATCTGCTTTGAGGCCCTGTCCCTTGCCTCTCTGCTGAGCAGACCTGGCAGATTTAAAACAGTCAGAATAGAGGGAATTAACTCTAGGGCCGTCATGCCTTAAACCTTTACACAATAATACAACTATTTGATTTTCCTCAAAGATGTGCTTTTGAATAACAAAAAGAGAAAAGGTGACCTGCTTTCCCCTCAAACATTCTTGTCTTAATAAATCTGGGAAACACTTATATATGCATGTCAGATGTTGATAATAACTTAGTAAAGCCAATGGTTATTGTGGAAATGATGCATTTACACATGATTGTTGTAATGTTAATTGGACAAGGTTGTGTGAGCCCAGTCAGGCATCCAGATATACAACAATCTATTAAACCCAGAAAGACATGTCAATGTATTTGACCCAGGACAGCCACAAGGCCGTCACTTGACAAGAATGTCAACAATAAAGATTCACACAAATTATGCTTACCATAAAATAAATGTAATAATTTTGGATGAATTGTCTATAGAATAGAATAGATATAGCCTATGCTTTTGCCATGGAAATTCTATATATTTTTCTGTCACGGTAGGCATTATTGTTTATAAATTATAATATTTTGTAGTTACATCTGTTTGACAGCGTTCCTTATAAACCTACTGTACTATAGCCTATGCTTCATAGACTATAAATATAACGGTTTGCTCGCAGGGTGAGGACAGCTCTCTCCTGTCAAAATACTWCGTACCGGAGAAAACCGAGGACACCGTCTGCGCGCGCGCAGCCTCGCTGTCACAGGACTACCGCCTCTCCAGGGAAGAAACTGTTTTTTTGGGGCTGGCTACGGTCTCTACGTTGCAGCGTCGGGACACTGACGATTTAACATCGGGCACAGCATCAACACGGGCTCTTCTTGTATGGTAATGGAATCTATCTTTGTTCTAATTTACCTTGAAATGATGKTCGGTCGACTGTTTGGTTTCTAAAGGGCGAGAGGCCGAAATTGCATGGCTGAATGGCAGTGATAGGCCATCTCGTATTTGGAGGAGCAGAAAATGATGGAAKGAGCCGTATATGAAACCTAATTAATGACACCTAGTCATTCCGACGTGATTGCATTGTTCTGCACGCGATAGTTTATATAAGGCCAGCTTTCCTGCCATGCGATTGGATGGACAAATGATTATGGGGCTTTATTGGGGTCGTCACATAGACTGTAGCCTATACAGAAATAACGGGTCTCATCATTACACGGTAATACCATATACACACATGTGGAGACATAGTCATAGACATACATACAGTCTACATTAAGTGGAAAATAGCCTAACAATTCTGTCTTTATTTGGAAGGCAAATGCCACCGCGTCATTAAGTAATGTTATTTATTGGGTAGACTTGACCAATGCTCCCACAAATTATTTTTATAACACTGGTAGGATTCTAGTAAATGTATTTTTTTTGTTGTTGATTCAGACAGTTATGGTTTGCTTATCATGGTGTCTATATTTAGTAATATATACGTAAACATATCTAAAGAAATGAACGTCTCTAAATAATTGAATGTAGGCCTTTGTAACTAAAGATAACTGTTTAGTGYCCCCCACCTGTCCCTGTGGTGATTTGGCCCAGCAGTATGTCCAAACAGCTGTGGTACTGTGTAACCCTAGAGGCCTCTGGGGACCCTTTGGGGRCCCCTTGGAAACGATTAGACGGATCACAGTAATTATACATTACAGGACAACYCAGGTGACACACACATTATATTGTCATCCATACCATTGTCTAATTACAATAACCTATTGTCCTGATGGCTAAAGCTACAGGCTAAACTACAATGTAGCTCAGTCGTTAAAGACTCCAGGATCAAACCCACCTGCTGCTCAGTCGTTAAAGACTCCAGGATCAAACCCACCTGCTGCTCAGCTTCGTTAAAGACCCAGGATCAGAACCCGACCTGCTGCTGCAGTCGGTATAGGACTGCCAGGGATCAGAGAGCGCAGGCGTTGCTGCGCGTAGTGCGTGTAGAAGTAGCTGTAGGAGTGCAAAACCAGCCTGCTGCTCAGTCGTTAAAAGACTCCAGATCAAACCCACCCTGCTGCCTCGCGTTAAAGAGCGTTCCAGATGCAAGCCTGCGCTCTCCGTTAAGACTCAGACAAACCACCTTTGCTCTCAGTCCGTTAAAGACTCCAGTGGATCAAGACCCCCTCTGCTTCGTGGACTCAAGGATACTCGTGCTCGAGTCATAAGAGCGCAGAGGATCAGGAACCTGACCTGCTTGCGAGATTGCGTTGAAAGAGCTCCTAGGAGTCGAAGTGAGGCCCGTCTACGGTGCTGTTCAGTCGTTAAGACTCGCATGGATCATAAGCCACCTGCTGCTCAGGTCTGGTTAGAAGAGCGTGCGAAGTATAAACCCATGCGCTGACTGCTCAGTTCGCTCAGCAACAGACATACCGTGATGAGACCTAGAGGTAGATTGGGACTGTAAATAAAATAGCCTTATCCACCTATGGCAAATGTGATCTGTGGCAGACTGCTAGAGATGATTAAGATAATTGGTACAGAGATAGATCTGTGGCAGACTGCTAGAGGTATTGATAAGAAATTGGTACAGAGATAATCTGTGGCAGACTGCTAGAGGTATTGATAAGAAGTTGGTACAGAGATAATCTGTGGCAGACTGCTAAGGTATTGATAAGAAGTTGGTACAGAGATATCTGTGGCAGACTGCTAGAGGTATTGATAAGAAGTTGGTACAGAGATAATCTGTGGCAGACTGCTAGAGTATTGATAAGAGTTTGACAGAGATAATCTGTGGCAGACTGCTAGAGGTATTGATAAGAAGTTGGTACAGAGATAATCTGTGGCAGACTGCTAAGGTATTTGATAAGAAGTTGGTACAGAGATAATCTGTGGCAGACTGCTAGAGGTATTGATAGAAGTGTACAAGATAATCTGTGGCAGACTGCTAGAGGTATTGATAAGAAGTTGTACAGAGTACTGTGCAGACTGCTAGAGGTTTGAATAAGAGTTTGTACAGAGATAATCTGTGGCAGACTGCTAGAGTATTGATAAGAAGTTGGTACAGAGATAATATAATACTTCTGACAGCATACTTCAGTATGTTTGATTTGTTTTGATACTAGAATATATCAGGTCTATCTCCTCTGCATATGTAATATATCAGAACTATCTCCTCTGCCATATGTAATATATCAGAACTATCTCCTCTGCCGTAATATATATATCAGATCTATCTCCTCTGCCATATATAATATATCAGAACTATCTCCTCTGCCATAAATAATATATCAGGTTCTCCTCCTCGCCATATATAATATATCAGGTCTATATCCTATGCCATATATATATATATCAGGTCTATCTCCTCTGCCGTATATATATATCAGAACTATCTCCCTGCCATATATCAATATCATCAGTAATCTTCCTAGTCCTCTCCAATAAATATATCAGGTCTATCTCCTCTGCCATATATAATATATCAGGTCTATCTCCTCTGCCATATATAATATATCAGGTCTATCCCCTGTAGTGGCCTCTCCATTCTAGTTTGAAATACTGTTCTATTATATGCAGATGTTTAGAGAGAGTAAAAGCATGTTACACACACACACACACACACACATATCAGTAATCTGGGCACCTCAACTGTGTTTGGTTTTGTGAAAACGGAGAAGGGAGGAGCTTTCCTCTTTTGGGAGTTAAAGTGGAGAGAGAGAACTGTGGAAGACATTACTACACACACACAGACTGACACAGACAGACAGTCAGTCAGACAGACAGACAGACAGACAGACAGACAGTCAGACAGACAGACAGACAGACAGACAGACAGACAGGCAGACAGACAGACAGACAGTCAGACAGACAGACAGACAGACAGACAGACAGACAGACAGACAGACAGACAGACAGACAGACAGACAGACACACACACACACACACACACAGACACACACACAGACACACACACACACACTCACTGTGTTGTTGTCCAGTGGGTATGCTGGCTGTGCTAGCTGGTCAAGGCCATGCCCGGCAGTGGCATAAAAGGCACATTATGTAATTCCACAGCCTGTCCCTACCTATTTTCTTACAGAAGCACATCTTAAAGGCACATCTTACAGATTATACCTTTAAACTATGAGGTCATTACTTGGACCCAGATTTTTGAACGTGACCTGACCAGGAAGAACATCAGCCCCTAGTTATACTGTTGTTATAAACAGACATGAATCAACACTACATAGGAACAGGATGAAATCACACTACATAGGAAAAGGATGATATCACACTACATAGGACAGGATGAAATCACACTACATAGGAAACAGGATGAAATCACACTAATAAGGAAACAGGATGAAATCACACTCTAGGAAAGGATGAAATCAACTACATAGGAACGGAAAACACACTAGGAACAGGATGAAATCACACTACATAGGAAAATGAGCATAGCCTGAAGGTAGGGAGGGCAGTTCCTCTTGCTGCTCCATTGACAAGTACCATGGTTTGTAGTAGCGGATGGAGCTTCAACTGGAAGCCAGTGAAGTGTGAGGAAGCCAGTGAAGTGTGAGGAAGCCAGTGAAGTGTGTGGAAGCCAGTGAAGTGTGTGGAAGCCAGTGAAGTGTGAGGAAGCCAGTGAAGTGTGAGGAAGCAGTGAAGGGTGAGGAAGCCAGTGAAGTGTGAGGAAGCCAGTGAAGTGTGTGGAAGCCAGTGAAGTGTGTGGAAGCCAGTGAAGTGTGAGGAAGCCAGTGAAGGGTGAGGAAGCCAGTGAAGTGTGAGGAAGCCAGTGAAGTGTGTGGAAGCCAGTGAAGTGGTGTGGAGCCAGTGAGTGGAGGAAGCCAGTGAAGAGTGAGGAAGCGTGAAGTGTGAGGAAGCCAGTGAAGTGTATGGAGCCAGTGAAGTGTGTGGAAGCCAGTGAAGTGTGTGGAAGCCAGTGAAGTGTGTGGAAGCCAGTGAAGTGTGTTGGAAGCCAGTGAAGTGTGAGGAAGCCAGTGAAGTGTGTGGAAGCCAAGTGAAGTGTGAGGAAGACAGTGAAGTGTGAGGAAGCCAGTGAAGTGTGTGGAAGCCAGTGAAGTGTATGGAAGCCAGTGAAGTGTGAGGAAGACAGTGAAGTGTGTGGAAGCCAGTGAAGGTGTGTGGAAGCCAGTGAAGGGTGAACATCAGGCGGGCTGCAGCATTCTAGATAAGTTGTAGGGGTTTGATGGCATAAGCCCAGCCAACAGCGAGTTGCAGTAGCCCAGACAGGAGATGACGAGTGCCTGGATTAGGACCAGCACTGCTTCCTGTGTGAGGTAGGGTCGTACTCTAGGGATGTTGTAGAGCATGAACCTGTAGTAGCGAGTCACTGCTTTGATGTTTGCAGAGAACGACAGGGTGTTGTCCAGGGTCACGCCAAGGTTCTTTGCACTCTGTGATGGGAACACCATTGAGTTGTCAACTGTGATGGAGAGGTCTTGGAGCAGGCAGGCTTTCCCAGGAGGAAGAGCAGCTCTGTCTTGTTGAGGTTGAGCTTGAGGTGGTGGGCTGACATCCAAGCTGAGATATTTGCAGGCACGCAGAGATGCATGTCGCCACCTGGGTGTCAGAAGGGGGGAAGGAGAAAAGTAGTTGGGTGTCATCCGCATAGCAATGAGAGATGAGAGAGATAGCAGAACCAGCTGAGAGTTCTGAGAGTTGGTCAGAGACGGCATGCTCAAGGGTTCTGGAAAAGAAATAAAGACGGGAAACAGTCCATCAACAGTCTCTGCATTTCAGGACTCACCGTAGCAAGTACTCCTGGTGCACGGGCAATTATTTGCCATTTAAACATTTCGTTTGGAAGAAAACTCTTGTTTTTTTGCCATAGTCCTCACTGGCTTTCATGAGATTTACGTCAGCTTGTCCAAGGTGTTGGACTCGACGATAGTTGTATCCATTGGAGCACTGGATTGGTTACCCAACATTCTGGGGCGGGACTTAGCGAAGGGTCCAGTTAACAATGACGTATTACAGCGTGAATAATCTCCCAGCCAGACCAAGAACACACTTAATGCTTTATAAACACACGGCCATCAGAGCATCGTCTACATACAAATAACAGCCTGCCAGAGCGAAGCCTCATCTATTCTAAAACAATGACACACTAACCATCTAAAAACAATGACTATCTCATTGGGCATGTGTGTCCAGGACTAGGCTTCATCTGGGTTTAGAGTCCCACACTATATGTTTGGAGAGCCCTGGGGGAAAGTGGAAAGCCTTGGTGCTATAAACGTCAAGTACTAAACATACACAAAGCATTATTGGATTCTCATATGATGGGCATAACTGAGTGAACTGAAGGCACTGGTCTCCAAACCCACGTAATGATCGTAATGATTGGTTCTGCTTTAAGATTACATTCCTCATCAATTACAGCCTTGTCTCTCCCTCTGTGCCAGCTTTGCTTCAAACTCATGTAGAAAACGTATTTAGGGTTAAGTCACAAATGGCACCCTATTCCCTATACAGTGCAGTGCACTTCTTTTACCAGAGCCCAATGGGCCCTAGTCAAAAGTAGTGCACTAAATAGGGAATAGGGTGCATTTGGGACACAAAACTAGGAAGCCTATTTTACCCCTTTCCTTATGGTTGCAACAGCTTCCACATGGGTACCATTAAACTGGAGAAACGACAGGCTTTCTGAGGTTTGGGGTTGAAGACATGCCATTTTGTAATTGACGTTTTTAAGTCTCTGATTATGTGAACTGCTTCCCCTCATGAGGACATGAAGTCTTCCTCTCTCTCTTTATATGCCTTATACTTTTCTCTTTATTTAGTTGTTCTCTCTGAGAGATGACGTAGTCTGCGTTGTGTGTTGTTTTCACACACACTCTGTCTCTGTCCTCAGATGTAGACAATCTAGCCTAGGGTTCCCTAATAGGCTGCCCAGTGATTTTATTTGCCTATGAGTTTTTTAGATTTTTTCCAATATCATTTTAATTTCTCACACAAAATACTGTTAACTCACCAGGAAATCAACTCGGAATGATTTAAATTTAGGAAATCTGTTCCCAAGTATTCCCAGGCGGAAGTGAGATATGTGATGGTATCAATGTAATCAAGGTTTGAAATGATTCTGTTTTTGTCAAGTAATTTATCTGTTTGGGGTTCTTGCAGTCAGTTCACAGTACAAATTAATTACAACTCTGTTCTGCCCCCCAACTATCCACTCAAGGAAAAGTCGTCCGACAGCTGAATGTAATTCGGGCCCTGCCGGAGGCTATAGTAGATCTCCAAATTACATGGTGTTTGTGTTTATGATGTGATGCTGTCTGTGGTCTTGAGGTGCTGTGTTTATGATGTGATGCTGTCTGTGATCTTGAGGTGCTGTGGTGTTGTGTTATGTTGTGATGCTGTCTGTGGTGTTGTGTGCTGTGATGTGCTGTGGTTGTGTGCTGTTACGTTGTCTGTTATGTTGTGGGGCTGTGATGTTGTGCTGTTATGTTGTGGGGCTGTGATGTTGTGCTGTTATGTTGTGGGTGCTGTGGTGTTGTGGTGCTGTGGTGTTGTTCTGTTGTGCTGTTTATGTTGTGGTGCTGTAGTGTTGTTTATGTTGTGGTGCTGTAGTGTTGTGTTATGTTGTGGTGTTGTGGTGTTGTGGTGCTGTGGTGTTGTGGTGCTGTGGTGCTGTGGTGTTGTGGTGTTGTGGTGTTGTGGTGCTTGTGGTGCTGTGGTGCTGTGGTGTTGTGGTGTTGTGGTGTTTATGTTGTGGTGTTGTGTGTTATGTTGTGTTGTGCTGGTTTGTTTGTGGTGTGGTGTTGTGGTGTTGTGGTGTTGTGGTGCTGTGGTGCTGTGGTGTTGTGGTGTTGTGCTGGTATGTTGTGGTGTTGTGGTGTTTGTTGTTTGTGCTGGTATGTTTGTGGTGTGGTGCTGTATGTTGTGTTGTGCTGGTATGTTGTGGTGTTATGTTGTGCTGGTATGTTGTGGTGTTGTGGTGTTGTGTGGTATGTTGTGGTGTTTGTGTTGTGCTGGTATGTTGTGGTGTTGTGCTGTGCTGGTATGTTGTGGTGTTGTGGTGTTGTGTTGTTGTGTTGTGCTGGTATGTGTGGTGTTTGTGGTGTTGTGGTGTTGTGTTGTGCGGTATGTTGTGGTGTTGTGGTGTTGTGGTGTTATGTTGTGCTGGTATGTTGTGGTGTTGTGGTGTTGTGTTGTGCGGTTGTTTGTGGTGTTTGTTGTGGTGTTGTGTTGTGCTGGTATGTTGTGGTGTTGTGGTGTTATGTTGTGCTGGTAGTTGGTGTTTGTGTGGTATGTTGTGGTGTTGTGGTGTTGTGTGGTATGTTTGTGGTGTTGTGGTGGTATGTTGTGGTGTTTGGTGGTATGTTGTGTGTTGTGCTGGTATGTTTGTGGTGGTTGTGCTGGTTTGTTTGTGGTGTTGTGCTGGTTGTTTGTGGTGTTGTTGGTGTTGTGTGGTATGTTGTGTGGTGGTGTTGTGCTGGTATGTTGTGGTGTTGTGTTGTGCTGGTATGTTGTGGTGTTGTGGTGTTTTGTGTTGTTGTGTTGTGCTGGTATGTTGTGGTGTTGTGGTGTTGTGTTGTGCTGGTATGTTGTTTTTGTTGTGGTGTTATGTTGTGCTGGTATGTTGTGGTGTTGTGGTGTTGTGGTGCTGTTGGTGTGTGGTGCTGTGGTGTTTGTGGTGCTGTGGTGCTGTGGTGTTTGTGGTGTATGTTGTGTTGTGCTGGTTGTTGTGGTTGTGGTGTTGTGGTGTTGTGCTGTTTTGTTGTGGTGTTGTGGTGATGTTGTGTGTTGTGTGGTATGTTGTGGTGTTATGTTGTGTTGTGTGTATGTTGTGTTGTGCTGGTATGTTGTGTGGTGTTATGTTGTGTGGTATGTTGTGGTGTTTGTTGTTGTGCTGGTTGTTGTGGTGTTGTGGTGTTGTGTTGTTGTGTTGTGCTGGTATGTTGTGGTGTTGTGGTTTGTGTTGTTGGTGTTGTGGCTGGTATGTTGTGTGTTGTGGTGTTGTGCTGGTATGGTTGTGGTGTTGTTGGTTTGTGCTGGTATGTTTGTGGTGTTTGTGTTGTGTGGTATGTTGTGGTGTTGTGGTGTTGTGTTGTTGTGTTGTGCTGGTATGTTGTGGTGTAGTGGTGTTGTGTTGTGCTGGTATGTTGTGGTGTTGTGTGTGTTATGTTGTTGCTGGTATGTTTGGTGTTTGTGTTGTGCTGGTATGTTGTGGTGTTGTGGTGTTGTGTTGTGCTGGTATGTTGTGGTGTTTGTGGTGTGTGCTGGTTGTTGTGGTGGTTGTGGTGTTGTTGTGCTGGTATGTTGTGGTGTTGGTGTGTGGTATGTTGTGGTGTTGTGGTGTTGTGCTGGTATGTGTGTTGTGGTGTTGTGGTGGTATGTTTGTGGTGTTGTGGTTGGTATGTTGTGGTGTTGTGCTGGTATGTTGTGGTGTTGTGCTGGTTGTGTGGTGGTTGTGCTGGTATGTTGTGGTGTTGTGGTGTTGTGCTTGTATGTTGTGGTGTTGTTGTGGTATGTTGTGTGTGTGTTGTTTGTGTGTGTTGTGGTGTTGTGGTGTTGTGCTGGTTATGTTGTGGTGTTGTGTTGTGCTGGTATGTGTGGTGTTGTGTGGTGTTGTGTGTTGGTTGTGTTGTGCTGGTATGTTGTGGTGTTTGTGGGTGTTGTGCTGGTATGTTGTGGTGTTGTGGTGTTGTGTTGTGCTGGTATGTTGTGGTGTTATGTTGTGCTGGTATGTTGTGGTGTTGTGGTGTTTTGTTGTGGTGTTGTGTTGTGTGGTATGGGAGATATAGATCAGACCTCAGCCAACATCAGACAATARTAACCTAGAGAAAGGGCACTGGTAAAGAAACCCATCGCTGTTCCCCCAACACAGATGAACCCTACCATCCGTGTAGCCTACAAAATGGCTGCCAGAGTTGCTGCTGCTTCACTGTGCCACTGACTGTGTTGCCATGACAACAGTAGATTGGGGCTCAGGAAGCACAGCAACTCAAAGACAGTCTCCCTCTCCTCCAATAACATCTCCTCCAATATCTCCCAATACCAGTCAGGGAAAGGGAAAGGGGGATTCTTAGTCAGTTGTACAACTGAATGCATTCAACTGAAACGTGTCTTCTGCATTTAACCCAACCCCTCTGAATCAGAGGTGTGGAGGGCCKCCTTAATCAACATCCACGTCTTTGGCGGCYGGGGAACAGTGGGTTAACTTCCTTGTTCAGGGGCAGAACGACAGATTKTTACCTTATCGGTGTGGCAACCAATGAAGATTGAGTGTAGAATTAAAGGGGAAATCTGCAGTTCAAACAATAACAAAGCAATCACTCTGCCACTGATTCAGTAAACAGCCGAGGGGGGCGGGGCTGGAGAAACGTAACCACTCTCAAATTCATAGACAGAGCTATGGATACAAGGACTGACCATCTACTGTATGATATCAACATGATAGTTTTAAGGTTTAAAACATGGCACCCATCCATGCCAGTGTTTGTTTACAATTGGAGTTAGATGGAGTTAGACAGTTGAACTATATAAGTTATATCCTTCAAGAATCAATGGCTACATATCATAAATCAAACAATGGATGTATCATTCACAGATTGCCCCTTTAAAGTGTTTACAGTCTGTTGCATTCAGTCAGGTCCTGAATGACCATTACCGTTAGAGCTAGCCATGACATCAGTGTTTACAGTCTGTTGGGCCTGATGTTTTTCTGGGCCTGTCTCCTCCTATTGAGGGAGATGTGCTTGTAGCCATGTAATCTGTTCCAGTCTATCAGTATGGTAGTGGTGGTGGTGGTGATGGTGGTGATGGTGGTGGTGGTGATGGTGGTGGTGGTGGTGGTGCCCCACAGAGGAGATATAGGGGGTTCTAAATAGACCAGGTGGCTATAGAGGGTTCTATAGAGACGCAAGGTGGGTCTAGGGGTTTTAGAGACCAGGTGGCTATAGAGGGTTCTATAGAGACAGGTGGCTATAGAGGGTTTCTATATAGACCAGGTGGCTATAGAGGGTTCTATATGACCAGGTGGCTATAGGGGGTCTATATAGACCAGGTGGCTATAGGGGGTTCTATATAGACCAGGTGGCTATACGGGGGTTCTATATAGACCAGGTGGCTATAGAGGGGTTCTATATAGACCAGGTGGCTATAAGGGGGTTCTAAATAGACCAGGTGGCTATAGGGGGTTCTAAATAGACCAGGTGGCTATATGAGGGTTCTATAGAGACAGGTGGCTATAGGGGTTCTATAGAGACCAGGTGGCTATAGGGGGTTCTAAATAGACCAGGTGGCTATAGGGGGTTCTAAATAGACCAGGTGGCTATAGAGGGTTCTATAGAGACCAGGTGGCTATAGGGGTTCTAAATAGACCAGGTGGCTATAGGGGGTCTAAATAGACAGGTGGATATAGAGGGTCTCTATATAGACAGGTGGCTATAGGGGGTTTCTATAGAGTACGCCAGGTGGCTATAGGGGGTTCTAAATAGACCAGGTGGCTATAGGGGTTCTATAGAGACCAGTGGGCTATAGAGGGTTCTATAAGACCAGGTGGCTATAGGGGGTTCTAAATAGACCAGGTGGCTATAGGGGTTTAAATAGACCAGGTGGCTTATAGAGGGTTCTATAGAGACCAGGTGGATTAGAGGGGTTCCTATAGAGACCAGGTGGCTATAGAGGGTTCTATATAGACCAGGTGGCTATAGAGGGTTCTATATAGACCAGTGGTATAGGGGTTCTATAGAACAGGTTGGCTATAGGGGTTCTATATAGACAGGTGCTATAGAGGTTTATAGCAGGTGGCTATAGGGGGTTCTATAGAGACAGGTGGCTATAGGGGTTCTATAGAGACCAGGTGGCTATAGAGGGTTCTATATAGACAGGTGGCTATAGAGGGTTCTATATGAGACCAGGTGGCTATAGAGGGTTCTATAGAGACCAGGTGGCTATAGAGGGTTCTATATAGACCAGGTGGCTAGAAGGGTTTTCTATAGAGCCAGGTGGCTATAGGGGTTCTAATAGACCAGGTGCTATAGAGGGTTCTATATAGACAGGTGGCTATAGAGGGTTTCTATAGAGACCAGGTGGCTATAGAGGGTTCTATATAGACCAGGTGGCTATAGAGGGTTCTTAGAGACCAGGTGGCTATAGAGGGTTCTATATAGACCAGGTGGGTATAGAGGGTTCTATATGACCAGGTGGCTATAGGGGTTCTTATAGACCAGGTGCTATAGATGGTTCTTTATAGACCAGGCGGCTATAGAGGGTTCTTAGAGACAGTGGCAATAGAGGGTTCTTTAGAGACCAGGTGGCTATAGAGGGTTCTTTAGAGACCAGGTGGCTATAGAGGTTTCTATAGAGACCAGGTGGCTATAGAGGGTTCTATAGAGACCAGGTGGCTATAGAGGGTTCTGTATAGACCAGGTGGCTATAGAGGGTTCTATAGAGACCAGGTGGCTATAGAGGGTTCTTTAGAGACCAGGTGGCTATAGAGGTTCTATAGAGACCAGGTGGCTAAGAGGGTTCTATAGAGACCAGGTGGCTATAGAGGGTTCTGGATAGACCAGGTTGGCTATAGAGGGTTCTGTATAGACCAGGTGGCTATAGAGGGTTCTATAGAGACCAGGTGGCTATAGAGGGTTCTGTATAGACCAGGTGGCTATAGAGGGTTCTATAGAGACCAGTGGCTATAGGGGTTCTATATAGACCAGGTGGCTATAGAGGGTTCTTAAGACAGGTGGCTATAGAGGGTTATAGAGACCAGGTGGCTATAGATGGTTCTAAATAGACCAATGGCTATAGGGGTTCTATAGAGACCAGGTGGCTATAGAGGGTTCTTTAGAGACCAGGTGGCTATAGAGGGTTCTATAGAGACAGGTGGCTATAGAGGGTTCTATAGAGACCAGGTGGCTATAGAGGGTTCTATAGAGACCAGGTGGCTATAGAGGGTTCTGTATAGACCAGGTGGCTATGAGGGTTCTGTATAGACCAGTTGGCTATAGAGGGTTCTATAGAGACCAGGTGGCTATAGAGGGTTCTGTATAGACCAGGTGGCTATAGAGGGTTCTATAGAGACCAGGTGGCTATAGAAGGTTCTATATAGACCAGGTGGCTATAGAGGGTTCTATATAGACCAGGTGGCTATAGGGGTTCTATAGAGACCAGGTGGCTATAGAGGGTTCTAAATAGACCAGATGGCTATAGGGGGTTCTATAGAGACCAGGTGGCTATAGAGGGTTCTATAGAGACCAGGTGGCTATAGAGTGTTTTGTATAATTTTCCACATGAGACAATGATTCACCTGAAGATGATCTGGTCGTTGGCAGAGTGATACAGTACGTGGGTCGTTCACTGAAATATCTGGTCGTTGGCGGAGTGATACAGTACCGTGGGTCGTTCACCTGAAGATAATCTGGTCGTTGGCGGAGTGATACAGTACCGTGGGTCGTTCACCTGAAGATAATCTGGTCGTTGGCGGAGTGATACAGTACCGTGGGTCGTTCACCTGAAGATAATCTGGTCGTTGGCGGAGTGATACAGTACCGTGGGTCGTTCCCCTGAAGATAATCTGGTCGTTGGCGGAGTGATACAGTACCGTGGGTCGTTCACCTGATGGTAATCTGGTGTTGGCGGAGTGATACAGTACCGTGGGTCGTTCACCTGATGGTAATCTGGTTGTTGGCGAGTGATACAGTACCTTGGGTCGTTCACCTGAAGATAATCTGGTCGTTGGCAGAGTGATACAGTACCGTGGGTCGTTCACCTGAAGATAATCTGGTCGTTGGCAGAGTGATACAGTACCGTGGGTCGTTCACCTGAAGATAATCTGGTCGTTGGCAGAGTGATACAGTACCGTGGGTCGTTCACCTGATGGTAATCTGGTCGTTGGCGGAGTGATACAGTACCGTGGGTCGTTCACCTGAAGATAATCTGGTCGTTGGCTGATTGATACAATACCGTGGTCGTTCACCTGAAGGTAATCTGGTCGTTGGTGATGATACAATACCGTGGGTCGTTCACCTGAAGGTAATCTGGTCGTTGGCTGATTGATACAATACCGTGGGCGTTCACCTGAAGTAATCTGGTCGTTGGCGGATTGATACAGTTTTGTGTGGTGGGTCTTCTTCAAACACACGCACACCACAGGAGGCTGGTGGCACCTTAATTGGGGAGGACGAGCTCATGGTAATGGCTGGTCGGAATCAGTGGAATGGTATCAAATACATCAACTACATGGCTTGATGCCATTCCATTCACACCGATCCAGCCTTATTATGAGCCGTCCTCCCCTCAGCAGCCTCTACTGCACACACACACCACACACACACACACACACACCACACACACACACACACACACACACACACACACACACACACACACAACACACACACACACACACACACACACACCACACACACAGAGACACACACAGACACACACAGACACACACACACCTCACATGACTGTTTGTTAAAACGCTACCCTGACTGGACTCTCTGTCCGTCAGGAATCTGACCATAAATTCAAAGCTTCATCCCAGGCCCAGCCAGGCGCTGCCCAGTGGTAGAGTTCATTCGTCCTGTAGTAGTGATGAAGTAGTAGTCTGGATTCGTTTCTGAAGCCTTCGTCTGATCTGAGAGTAATTGGCTCCAAGCTGTGAGATACGGTGCCGCCCTGCACTGCTGCTTCTTTGACTTATGTGTGTCTGTGGGGGGGGGGGGGGGGGGTCATTGTGCGTAGCATTAAGAGCGTGTGTATGTGGGGGGGTTCACTGTGTGTATGGGGGGGTGTCATTGTGCATGTGTATGGTGTATGTTGTATGTGTGTGTGTGTGTGTGTGTGTGTGTGTGTACGTCCATGCACATGGTTGTGTTCTGGAACCCACATAAATACATGTACAACAAGTCATTATTCCAGGCAGGAGTTTTGGGTGTGTTTGGAATGTTACACTTTTATTTGACTTTACTGCCGAGTTTCTTCTTCTCTGGAGGATAAATCACCTTCTTGAAGCCGGCTGGCCGCTCGGTGGCTAACCTTGTAGCGCTTCCAATGCTGGGATTTTAATTTAGAAGACTTTTTTTTATTGAAGATTTATTTCAGAGTTCTTGGCAGGGCGTTTAATAGATTTCAGACCAATAAAGTGGAGTTTAGTCAGGCAGTGGTGTCGTGTGTGTGTGGTGTGTGGTGTGTGTGTGTGTGGTGTGTGTGTGTGTGTGTGTGTGTGTGTGTGTGTGTGTGTGTGTGTGTGTGTGTGTGTGTGTGTGTGTGTGTGTGTGTGTGTGGTGTGTGTGTGTGTGTGTGTGGTGTGGT
>NW_019944234.1:12175-40043 GCF_002910315.2 Salvelinus sp. IW2-2015 | reverse complement strand
GTGATGCCTGGTTGGTGGTGGTGGTGGATGATGTGGTGGTGTGGTGGTGGTGTGGTGATGGTGGTGATGTGAGTGGTGGTGAATGGTGTGGTGGTGGTGGTGGTGGTGGTGATGGTGGTGATGATGATGGTGGTGATGGTGATGATGTGGGGTGATGGTGGTGTGTGGTGGTGGGTGATGTGTGGTGATGGTGGTGATGATGATGGTGGTGTGATGGTGGTGGTGGCTGGTGATGGTGGTGATGGTGGTGATGATGATGGTGGCGGTGGTGGTGAGGATGATGATGGTGGTGGTGGTGGTGGTGATGCTGTGGTGGTGATGGTGGGTGGTGGTGGTGATGGTGGTGAGGTGGGTGGTGGTGTGGTGGTGGTGGTGGTGAGGATGATGATGATGATGGTGGTGAAGGTGTGATGATAGTGGTGTGGTGGTGATGATGATGATGGTGGTGGTAGTGGTGGTGGTGATGGTGATGATGGTGATGGTGGTGGTGGTGGTGATGAATGGTGAATGGTGGTGGTGATGATGGTGGGATGATGATGGTGGTGGTGGTGAGATGGTGGTGATGATGATGGTGGTGGTTTGTGGTGGTGGTGGTGGTGGTGGTGTGTGATGGTGGTGATGATGATGGTGGTGATGATGATGGGTGGTGGTGGTGATGGTGGTATTGATGATGGTGGTGGTGGTGGGTGGTAGTGGTAGTGATGGTGATGGTGGATGATGATGCTGGTGTGATGATGATGCTGGTGATGATGGTGGTGGTGGTGCTGGTGGTGATGGTGGTGATGGATGATGGTGGTGATGATGATGGTGGTGGTGATGGTGGTGATGGTGATGATGATGGTGGTGGTGTGGTGGTGTGGTGATGGTGGTGGTGATGGTGGTGGTGGTGGATGGTGGTGGTGGTGGTGGTGAGGTGATGATGATGATGGTGGTGAAGGTGATGGTGGTGGTGAGATGATGATGATGATGGTGGTGGTGGTGGTGATGGTGGTGGTGATGAATGATGGTGGTGGGTGGTTGGTGATGGTGGTGATGATGATGGTGGTGGTGGTGGTGAAGGTGATAATGATGATGCTGATGATGGTGAATGGTGGGTGGTGGTGGGGTGATGTAGGTGATGATGAGGTGGTGGTGGTCGGTGAAGGTGATAATGATGATTGCTTGATGATGGTGATGATGGTGGTGGTGGTGGTGGTGGTGATGATGATGTAGTGGGTGGTGGTGGTGATAATGATGATGATGATGGTGGTGGTGGTGGTGATGGTGGTGGTGGTGATGATGAATGATGATGATGATGATGGATGTTGGTGGTGATGATGATGGTGGTGGTGATGATGATGGTGGTGGTGCTTGTGTGTGTGTGTGTGTGTGTACAGTGCTGGTAGCTTTAAGAGCATGTGTTTGTTTTCCACCACATTTTAAACAAGTGCTTAAATGTAAACTCTTGATTATTGTTGACCTCATTTCTATCACCGCCCCAGATGAGTCCCAGGGAGTGTAAGTCAACAGAATGACGTTTCAATTGAAGACAGATTTGTAAAAACGTGGCTTTCGTAAAATCAGATGCATCTTACAGTTGTAAAAAGCTCCAGTGTTTTACAGTCAGGCTTGAACAGACTATTTTTACAGAACTTATTCAAAATATTTACACTCAATAAAACCAATTTCTAACTAAGCCTTGACGTCTTCAGGCCAACTGAAGAAAAATAAATGACAACAAGACTCTCAAATACAGGAACTAGTGTATCATCCTGAATCTGACGGCTATGCTCTGTAGACATTATTATTAATTTACCGTTCCAAATGTCCKTTCTTTTATTACATTAGTGGGTTAATGCAGAGGAACCATTTTGTCCAGGCCAGTGATCAGCAGAACAGCAGGAGATCTAATCTGTGTCCCAAAATGGCACCCTATTCCCTGGCCAATGTAGTGTACTATGTTTAAACTAGAGCCCTATGGGCCCTGGTCAAAAGTAGTGCACTACATAGGGAATAGGGTGTCATTTGGCACACAGMCTTAAGCAGTGTATTAGGGTCATGGAGTTGGAACAGAYCTCCTTTGGCATTAAGGTTTTTCCAAACACAATTCACCACAGGACCCTGAAGCCTCACAAATGAAAAGCTTCCCTCTAAACAGCTACATATGGCCTATTACCCCCGGCTTAACCTTTTCAACTCAGTCCCCGACCGACTGCTGGGGAGGAGAAGAGAGCCAAGCAGAGGAGAGCCGTCCTCTATTCACATTCTAGATCCTGGTCATGCGGGGGAGGTTCTGTATCTGGTGTTTGGATGGGCATATTCATATCTGTGGTGTACATGCAGGCCTGCTATTGGACGAGATGTGTTGARGAGGGTTTATGTGTTTTCTCTCTCCTCGTGTCTGTGTCAGGGTGACCTGATAAGAGAGACATAAAGGACATGTTCAAGGACTTTAACAGGATATCACCAGGATTTGATTTAACCCTCCCCGTACCTCGTCTTCCTCCCCCAAACCTAACAGAGCCTTTCTTTAGCTTCCTCTTCAGTTTCATTTTAATATTGTAGGAGACTGGAGATTTTCTATGGAACATTTTCTATGTCCATGAGGAACCAAGGCTTCAATGTGTCCTGGAAACCTGACCCTMAGGTTCATATGCTGACCCTAAGGTTCAGATCTATTTGACAGAGTTTCTGTCAACGTGGAAGTATTCTATTCCACAGTAATATGACCGGCAGAGACAGTCTCCATGGGAATATACTGTAGATAGCTGGGTCTTCCCTCTCAGTACACAAGTATCTTATTTATTTGGCCTGCACGTAAACAACTCTCTGAGTGGAGGAGGAATATCCAGCCTGATCTAACTGAGTGGAGGAGGAATATCCAGCCTGATCTAACTGAGTGGAGGAGGAATATCCAGCCTGATCTGTCTGAGTGGAGGAGGAATATCCAGCCTGATCTAACTGAGTGGAGGAGGAATATCCAGTCTGATCTAACTGAGTGGAGGAGGAATATCCAGCCTGATCGAACTGAGTGGAGGGGGAATATCCAGCCTGATCTGTCTGAGTGGGAGGGGGAATATCCAGCCTGATTAACTGAGTGGAGGAGGAATATCCAGCTGATCTAAACCTGATCGTGAGTAGGGGGAATATCCAGCCTGATCTGTTATCTGAGTGGAGGGGGAATATCCAGCCTGATCTAACTGGGTGGAGGGTGAATATCCAGCCTGATCTAACTGAGTGGAAAGGGAATATCCAGCCTGATCTAACTGGGTGGAGGAGGAATATCCAGCCTGATCTAACTGGGTGGAGGAGGAATATCCAGCCTGATCTAACTGGGTGGAGGAGGAATATCCAGCCTGATCTAACTGGGTGGAGGAGGAATATCCAGCCTGATCTAACTGAGTGGAAAGGGAATATCCAGCCTGATCTAACTGAGTGGAGGGGGAATATCCAGCCTGATCTAACTGAGTGGAAAGGGAATATCCAGCCTGATCTGAGTGGAGGGGGGATATCCAGCCTGATCTAACTGAGTGGAAATGGAATATCCAGCCTGATCTAACTGAGTGGAGGAGGGATATCCAGCCTGATATAACTGGGTGGAAATGGAATATCCAGCCTGATCTAACTGAGTGGAGGAGGGATTCCAGCCTGATCTAACTGAGTGGAAATGGAATATCCAGCCTGATCTGAGTGGAGGGGATATCCAGCCTGATCTGAGTGGAGGGATATCCAGCCTGATCTGAGTGAGGAGGAATATCCAGCCTGATCTGAGTGGAGGGGGATATCCAGCCTGATCTAACTGAGTGGAAATGGAATATCCAGCCTGATCTAACTGAGTGGAGGGGGAATATCCACCTGATCTAACTGGGTGGAGGCGAATATCCAGCCTGATCTAACTGGGTGGAAAGGGAATATCCAGCCTGTCTAAACTGGGTGGAAGGGGAATATCCAGCCTGATCTAACTGGGTGGAGGGGGAATATCAGCCGATCTAACTGGGTGAGGAGGAATATCCAGCCTGATCTAACTGAGTGGAGGGAGGAATATCCAGCCTGATCTAACTGGGTGGGAGGGGGAATATCCAGCCTGATCTAACTGGGTGGAGGGTGAATATCCAGCCTGATCTAATGAGTGGAGAAGGAATATCCAGCCTGTCTACTGGGTGGAGGAGGAATATCCAGCCTGATCTAACTGGGTTGAGGAGGAATATCCAGCCTGATCTATCTGGGTTGAGGGGGAATATCCAGCCTGAATCTAACTGGGTTGAGGAGGAATATCCAGCTGATCTAACTGGGTTGAGGAGGGAATATCCAGCCTGATCTAACTGAGTGGAGGAGGGAATATCCAGCCTGATCTAACTGGGTGGAGGGGAATATTCAGCCGTTGATCTAACTGGGTGGAGGAGGAATATCCAGCCTGATCGAACTGGGTGGAGGGGGATATCCAGCCTGATCTAACTGAGTGGAGGAGGAATATCCAGCCTGATCTAACGGGTGGTGGGGGAATATCCATTCTGATCTGAGTGGAGGGGGAATATCCAGCCTGATCTAACTGAGTGGAGAGGAATATCCAGCCTGATCTAACTGAGTGGAGGGGAATATCCAGCCTGATCTAACTGGGTGGAGGGGGAATATCCAGCCTGAATCTAACTGCGTGGAAGGGAAAATCCAGCCTGATCTAACTGGTGGAAAGGGAATATCCAGCCTGATCTGAGTGGAGGGGGAATATCCAGCCTGATCTATCTGATGGAGGAGGAATATCCAGCCTGATCTAACTGGGTGGAGGGGGAAATATCCAGCCTGATCTAACTGGGTGGAGTGGGGAATATCCAGCCTGATCTAACTGGGTGGAAAGGAATATCCAGCCTGATTCTAACTGAGTGGAGGGGGAATATCCAGCCTGATCTAACTGGAGTGGAGGGGGAATATCCAGCCTGATCTAACTGAGTGGGGAGGAATATCCAGCCTGATCTAACTGAGTGGAGGGGGAATATCCAGCCTGATCTAACTGAGTGGAGGGATATGCAGCCTGATTAACTGAGTGGAAGAGGAATATCCAGTCCTGATCTAACTGAGTGGAGGGGAATATCCAGCCTGATTTAACTGAGTGGAAGAGGAATATCCAGTCTGATCTAACTGAGTGGAGGGGGATATCCAGCCCCTGATCTATTCTGAGTGGAGGGGAATATCCAAGCCTGATCTAACTGAGTGGAGGGTGAATATCCAGCCTGATCTATCTGAATGGAGGGGAATATCCAGCCTGATCTAACTGAGTGGAGGGTGAATATCCAGCCTGATCTAACTGAGTGGAAAGGAAATCCAGCCTGATCTAACTGAGTGGAAAGGAATATCCAGCCTGATCTGAAGTGGAAGGGGAATATCCAGCCTGATCTAACTGGGTGGAGGGAATATCCAGCCTGATCTACTGGTGAAAGGAATCTCCAGCCTGATCTAATGGTGGAAGGGAATATCCAGCCTGATCTAACTGAGTGGAGGAGGAATATCCCGCCTGATCTAACTGGGTGGAGGGGAATATCCAGCCTGATCTAACTGAGTGGAGGGAATATCCAGCCTGATCTAACTGGGTGGAGGGGGAATATCCAGCCTGATCTATCTGAATGGAGGAGGAATATCCAGCCTGATCTAACTGAATGGAGGAGGAAATTCCAGCCTGATCTAAACTGAGTGGAGGAGGATATCCAGCCTGATCTAACTGAGTGGAGGGGGAATATCCAGCCTGATCTAACTGAATGGAGGAGGAATATCCAGCCTGATCTAACTGGGTGGAGGGTGAATATCCAGCTGATCTAACTGGGTGGAGGGTGAATATCCAGCCTGATCTATCTGAATGGAGGAGGAATTCCAGCCTGATCTAAACTGGGTGGGAGGAGAATATCCAGCCTGATCTATCTGAATGGAGGGGGAATATCCAGCCTGATCTATCTGAATGGAGGGGAATATCCAGCCTGATCTAACGGGTTGAGGGGAATATCCAGCCTGATCTAACTGGGTTGAGGAGGATATCCAGCCTGATCTAACGGTGAGGGAATATCCAGCCTGATCTAACTGGGTGGAAAGGGAATATCCAGCCTGATCTAACTGGGTGGAGGGCGAATATCCAGCCTGATCTAACTGAGTGGAGGGGAATATCCAGCCTGATCTAACTGGTGAGGGTATCCAGCCTGATCTAATTGGGGGAGGGGGATATCCAGCCTGATCTAACTGGGTGGAAAGGGAATATCCAGCCTGATCTAACTGGGTGGAGGGGGGAATATCCAGCCTGATCTATCTGAATGGAGGGGAATATCCAGCTGATCTATCTGAATGGAGGGGAATATCCAGCCTGATCTAACTGGGTTGAGGGGGAATATCCAGCCTGATCTATCTGAATGGAGGGGGATATCCAGCCTGATCTATCTGAATGGAGGGGATATCCAGCCTGATCTAACTGGGTGGAAGGGAATATCCAGCCTGAATCTATCTGAATGGAGGGGAATAATCCAGGCCTGGATTTAACTGGCGTTGAGGGGAATATCCAGCCTGATCTATCTGAATGGAGGAGGAATATCCAGCCTGATCTATCTGATGGAGGGGAATATCCAGCCTGATCTAACTGGGTGGAGGAGGAATATCCAGCCTGATCTAACTGAGTGAGGGGAATATCCAGACTGATCTATCTGAGTGGAGGGGGAATATCCAGCCTGATTTAACTGGGTTGAGGGGGGATATCCAGCCTGATCTAACTGGGTGGAGGGGAATATCCAGCCTGATCTATCTGAGTGGAGGAGGAATTCCAGCCTGATCTATCTGAATGGAGGGGGAATATCCAGCCTGATTAACTGGGTGAAAGGGAATATCCAGCCTGATCTAACTGAGTGGAGGGGGAAATATCCAGCCTGATCTATCTGAGTGGAGGGGGAAATATCCAGCCTGATTAACTGGGTTGAGGGGAATATCCAGCCTGTATCTACTGAATGGAGGAGGATATCCACACCTGATCTATCTGAATGGAGGGGGAATATCCAGCCTGATCTAACTGGGTGGAGAGGAATATCCAGCTTGATCTAACTGGGGTGAGGGGGAATATCCAAGCCTGAATGCTAACTGGGTAGGAGAATATCCAGCCTGATCTAACTAGTGGAGGGTGAATACCAGCCTGATCTACTGAGTGGGAGGGAGGATATCCAGCCTGACTAACTGAGTGGAAATGGAAATATCAGCCTGATCTGAGTGGAGCGGGGGATATCCAGCCTATCTGAGTGGGGGGGATATCCACCTGATCTGATGGAAGGAGGATAATCCGCCCCTGATCTGAAGTGGGTGGAGGGTGAATATCCAGCCTGATCTAACTGCGGTTGAGGGGGCAATACCACGCCTGATCTAACTAACGGAGTGGAAGAGGTATATCCAGGCCTGATCCAACCTCACACATAGCCTGTTCTCAGATCTAGTCCTGCGCTGTCTTGACAACTCCATTTCTGTCACAGCAAGCGCTGGATTGTCAAGACAGGCACAGACAGATCTTGAAGACCAGGCTTAAGCCATGGCTTTCCACCACAAACAACTAAATCTAATGAAAGCGAGAGAAGCTGGGAGGTGAGAAGGCAAGGACTAGTTCTGTTTCTGGTCATATTTACACCTAATCAGGAATCATACTGATCTAAATTGCTCTGGTGAAAGGTTTTTCCAGAACTCTGGTCTTAAAACACAAACAAATGGTGACTGTTGTTTCATATTTGATCCGTCTAGTTTTAAACTCTGTTTAAAACACGACAATGTGGACCTGTTGTCATATTGACTCAGTCTAAGTTTTTAACTCTGGTTTAAAACACGACAATGGTGGACTGTCGTTCATAATTGATCCAGTCTTAGTTTAACTCTGGTTTAAAACACAACAATGGTGGGCTGTTGTTCATTTGATCCCAGTCTAGTTTAACTTCTGGTTTTAAAACAACGACAATGGTGACTGTTGTTAATATTGATCCAGTCTAGATTTAACCTCTGGTTTAAAACACGACAATGGTGACTGTCGTTCATATTGATCCAGTCTAGTTTTAACTCTGGTTTAAAACTCAACAATGGTGGACTGTTGTTCATATTGATCCAGTCTAGTTTTAACTCTGGTTTAAAACACGACAATGGTGGACTGTTGTTCATATTGATCCAGTCTAGTTTTATGGCCACTTTGAGGCCTCATTATAGACATATCCTGTTTCCTGTATTTGGTCAATATGTTRGAGAACAAAATAACAGATTTCCTGTGTTCTCTCTTCTGCTGCTAAAATAAGTGGTACATCAGCTGTGAGCTTGTGTCAGTGCTTCAGCTATCACACACAGGGTATTTCTACTGTCTCTTCATTATTATGACAAGGTTTATTACAGGTTCTTTACCTCCTAGGTCTCTGTAAAGACATGAGCCACCGTCTGTCCAATCTAACTCAATTAAACCAGGCTCAACATGACCCTTTTGAAATGACATTCCTGCTTAATCTATGCCTGCCAGGGAAACACGTTTGCAATAAATGTACTGGTGCTGGCAATGTTAGTTATTGTATTTAGGTTTATAGTGCACTACTTTTGACCAGGGCCCATAGGGCTCATAGGGCTCAGGTCAAATGTAATACACTAGATAGAGAATAGGGTGCTATTTGGGACACAGGCATCACTAGCAGGTTCATGGGTAATACTGGGAGATTTGGAAAAGACAAGAGGATTTAGAAGTGATTTAGTGTTCATTTTGAGTTGAACCAAGTCAAGCCAACAGTTTGTCCTCGGGGTCTTTCATTAAATCATAGCAGGAGGGGACTGGGACATAAAGCTCCCAACTCTACTCTGCTTTCATCCACATGAACACTGAATAAACACTGAAGCTTGTTATTTTCTCTTACTTTACTTTGCTAACTTGCCAGTTCTAGTTCTGACTAATGACCAATATTTCTCCACTTCATTTTTCATTAAAACTAGCTTTTTTTCTTTTCCCCCGTCAGGTTAGATGCCAGTCACTGCTAAACAGTAACCATGGCCCTCCTGTCCTAAGCTAAGACTCCAGTGGATGTTTTGAGGAAAAAGAAGATGGAGGATCTTTGCTTCAGAGCATGTAGCTGACCTTCCTCAGAATGGTGGGAAAGAAGTTGGGAGGAAGAGGTGGTGGTGGAGAGGGGGTCAGAAAGGTAGAGAACACTGTCACCCAGCTGATTACAAGTGAGGCCTCAAGCATCAGTTCTCCTGGCCAGGCTAATCAGAAACCAACCCTTTCACATATGGTAACTATCCCAACYTCCCCCACCATGGTCAGTCCCAGCGCCGAGGCTCCAGAAGGGGTGGCTCTCAAGGTGGCTGCCACCGTGCTTCAGCCTCTCTGTCTGGGGGACAGTCCTGTGATGCTGCCCATCCACCCCCTCCAACAGATGGCTGGAGGAACCGCTCCCCAGGGGATCCCTCCGTACTTCCTGACCCACCAGGGGCCTCTCTCCCTGGGCTCCCTCTCCCAAGGCCCTGGCCTCTCCCTGCCTCTGGTCCTGGAGCAGCATGTGTTCCAGCATCTGAACACCATGGGAGCGATGCTCCAGCAGACTCCCCCCTGCCCCTCCCTGTCCTTCCTCCAGAACAATCTGCTGTGTCACACCCAGCCTCAGACCTCTTCCATGGCTTCATTGGCCTTCTGCCAGCCTCCAGCCCTGGATCAGAAACTACCTGGACCTCCAGCCCAGGACCCAGGTAATTGTAATGGTATATAGTAATTCAGCTGTCTACTATTGGTGTGTAATCCCTTCAATTGTAGTAATACAACCATTCTCTCTCTTTCTCTCTCCTAGGTATTTATGCCATCCTCCAGAACCCAGCATTCGCTGCCCTCATACAGGACCTGTTTTCTGCTCAGACCAACCCCATCTCCTCTTCCTGTCACCCAGCGGGATCAACCCCAACTGACCCGTTTGCTTCAGCCTCGTTCCCCCCATCCCAACCCCAACCTCCACCCCTCTCCTACCCCTACAGCTCCCCGCTAGCCCCCTTGGTACCCCCTGCCACCCTCCTGGTCCCCTACCCTGTCATTGTTCCTCTCCCTGTGCCTCTACCCTTCCCTCTCCCTCTCCCTATCCCCATCCCACAGAGCCAGGAGTCAAAAGGATTCTCTGACACCTCTAAACCAGCCTGTATGGTGACTAAAAGCACACAGACTAACTATGAGGAGATCGTCAGTCCTCCACCACACGGGAACATGATGACTCTTTACCCTCCATCGTCCATGGCCTCTCTGTCCTCTGTTGCCATGGTCCCCGAGGGGGAGGTGCTAGACCTATCAGTGAAAGCCCCTCCCATAATCCAACCAAAGCAGGAAATGGCATTTCAACAACACGATGACACTATCCTCGACCTGTCTGTAGCTAGTAAACAGAAAAGAAAAGAGCGTCCTTCATCGCGGGACTGGCACACTTCTTCCGAGAGCACTACTACAGCTTGGCTCCCTTCACCCGAGGGCACTACATCTGTTTCTCTGGAGGTCTTAAAGCCTGCGGAGTGCACTCAGAAGCTCCACCACCACCCTAACCTGTTGAACGGCGTAACCCATGTAGAGTTCAGTAGACGGCGTCAGTGGGCGGTGGTGGACGGAGGCGGGAGCGGTAACAGACCCAGCAGCGAGCCCAAGAGCAGCAGCGGCAGCTCCAACTTTGAGATCTTTCACACCTCTCAAACAGCCAAAGTCATCGTGGCGGTCAAAGACGCGATCCCCGCCAACGCCATCTTCTGTGGGAAGATCAAGTCTCTCTCAGGGCTGTCCAGTAAGAGCCTGTCTATTAAACAACACGACTCCTCCGGCCACACGGGGGCGCTGTTACATCAGTGTTACGGTGCTCTGCCTCTACCAAGAGGACACCATGTGGTGGAGCAGAAGGACCCTAACCTCCCCAGGAACAGACAGGCCATCAAACTGAAGAAGGTCAGCTCACAGGAGATCCACATCCTCCCCATCAAGAAGCAACGTCTGGCTGCCTTCTGCCCCAGGAAGTAGAGAGAAGTTAGCCTGGTCCCAGATCTGTTAGTAGAGAGGAGTTAGCCTGGTCCCAGATCTGTTTGTACTGTCTTGCAGATCTGGGACCAGGCCGGAGCGTGAAGTGTCATTGTAGAAGTGGGATCGAATCCCGGATCAGACAGACAGGGCTGTCTCTGTTACATAAAGGAGGTGGTGATGAGGTGAACTATTCTTGACTAAGACCTGAAGACTTGCGTTAGCTCCCTGAGCTTAGCTAATGCCTAGGCTTTAGCTCAACAGGCTAACCCAGTCTTGTGGGACACAAGAGACCCGAGGTTCCAGTCGATTACATGCCTCTTTACTGCTAGCWCTTGTGCTMGACAGAAGTTACAACGCGTTCTTCTGAGACATTGGCCAAGTGCTGTGACTACGGCAGACGATTGGGGATAATCTTCCTGGCATGGACAATATCTCTTCCATGTGTTGAGAGACAGAGGACGACTTTGTTGCTGTAGTGTTGTGACTGTATTTGTAGTTGTCTGACATTTTTACCTTACAAAACATTCATGTTTAATTCATCAATATAAACTGTTAAAGGATGACTTTGTCCTTTTACAAAATGCTGTCAATTCACAGATGAAATGTGGCTGTCCATCGTCTGCTACTTTCCATGTGAAAAGGTACATTTGTCGATGCTTTGCTAGGCCTATACAGTATTTCATATCTGATTGAGGATCTGACACTTAGCCAGTCATTTGATGGTTCATGTTTGTATGTGATTCAGTTGGAAAAAAATGACCTGAGAATAAAACAACGTGTTCTTGTTGAGTATGATTCCCCTTTGTCTTAACATCGCATTTACTTATTTATTACTAAAGGMACACTTCCCTTTTCAGATTGTTAAAGGTTCGTGCCGGCGCGGCCTAGTGTTAGAGCGTTGGGCCATTAACCAAAAGGTTGCTGGATCAAATCCCTGAGTGGACAAGGTAAAAATGTCTGTTCTGCTCCTGAACAAGGCAGTTAACCCACTGTTCCTCCCCCGGTAGGCCCTCATTGTAAATTAGAATTTGTTCTTAACTGACTTGCCTAGTTAAATAAAAAGGTTAAAATAAAAATGCTTGTCAACTCTCATGAAATGAGGCAAATGGTGAAAAAAAAAAGGTTTAATTGCGTGAAAGTCATATGCAAATATTATTTAACAAACAACCATTTTCCAGTACCGGTACTTGAAAAAGTAGTTTTTCCGTATATGTAAACTGTGTGTTGTTTCTATGGAACAACAGATGAAAATGTAGAATCTTAAAAAATATATACAAAGTTGATCTAAAATATTGTCAAACAGAAAATGAACTTACAGCAAATGCTACTTGAAGAACTCTGTCCTGAAACACAAAAGCCTAGTAAAACCTGAGTATCACAATAAAGCCGTTTAACTATTACCCTTCATTTAAACTAAAAGCGTTCACATAAAAATGCAACTACAAAAGATTGTTTTGAATATATGACTTCTAAAAAAAAATAAAAAAATTGATACTTCTTCTGCCACAGCGACAAGATAAATACTAAAATAAGTCATATTTTATCACATTATAGGTTGTTGTGAAACAAATGAATCCATCCACATCTCTTTTGCTTGTGTGTTAATCCCCTAACACTCCATATCCTAGCCTGTTGCCTGACTGCTATATAGCCTTGTATCTATATATGCTGGATATCCTGAACATGAAACGTTAAATACATATCAACTGCCCTTTGGTGCTTGAAAACCTTCAGACAACCAACTGTCAAACTATCTACTTTTAACGGCTATGATTTGAAATGAGATGAAGGCCATACACTTATTGCAATCAATGTTCAGCTCGGCTACCATCGGGTAGTTGTCTGATGGTGTAGCCAACACTACCATTACAAATACCAGATTGTTTGGGTTAAAATACAGACAGGATTCAACACAACCTTCCTGTATATATGCAGAGATTAATAATACCTTTTACACACAGTACAAAATCCAAGATATAAAAAAAACATACTTTTTTGGCTTTTTATGTAAAACACAGGTTTTTTGTCTGGTTCTTCAAACATAAGTCCACATCTTCTTTTACAATAAGACTTTGACTTGAGCAGGAACTTCCCGTCTTCATTGTCCAACTATTCTAGAATGTACACGCAGCAGAGGAATGTGTGAATGTCCAATCACAATCATGATCCTGTTAGAAGTTCCATCGGGCGATCCAAAGAAGGATCAGTTGTCCACAGAGTCCAGATGCTGTGATGTCACATCCTGAATGCACTAAGGAGTACGGTCAAATGCAGTGTCCAAACAAACAATGAATCTTAACAGCATGGTACATTCTCCTTATCAACATCCTTTGAAATTGAAACTATTAAAGAATCAAATCACAGTATCCATATAGAAGCTGAATGGTTGATATCTTATGCAATGAGAGGCTAGTGCAACAAGCAGTACATGCCATTGGGGGTTGTGTGGAGACGGCTCCTTGCATCTCCAGGCCTCCACGGCTGACAGTAGCCTGTCTCAGATCTGTTTGTTTTTTACAGAACGTTCTGGACCAGGCTAAGTAGGTAAGGGTTGACAGAAGGTGTACATGGACAATGCATAGGTAGGTAAACACTCAACATCATCCTTTGGGATTCAGCTGAGTCTATTCTAAAGAATAGTAGACTGAAGTTGGTTCATAGTGTTTCTCTGTACTAACGTTCATACTGACGTCCATACTGTTTCTCTGAATGCTCTTCATCACAGGATGAGCTATGAGGGTCTCTGCAAAGGAATGATTAAGGACTCATTGTGCTTAGGGTTTCACAGCCAAGATGATCTTCCCATTCTAGTGTGTGTGTGTGTGTGTGTGTGAGAGAGAGAGTGTTACTGTTTGGTCTGTTTGAGCCTCTCGATGTGGTGACATAGCTTGAGGGCGGGCCTAGCTTCAGACCCTGTACTTCATGATGATGTCACTACGTAGAAGCATCAGCGCCTTTCCGTCGATCTCCTGAAGACAAGAGACAAACCCAGTCAGAAGAGGGCTGAGCACCAACACAGGACAAGTGACAGCCAAGATGGCCGAAACATCAATGATTAACTCTTCTAAATGAAAGGTTGTTGTTTTTTTTTACGTTCAACAGCAGACAACAACATAATTCTCTCTGAGCTGAGATGTCCAGACAGAACATCAACAGACAATTCCAACAGAAATTGTCTGGCGTCGTACTGTAAACATTCACTACGTTGTAGATGGCCTGTATGGTTTAAGAGAGTTGGGTTTTCCTGGAGGGAATGAAAGTGATTCTCTCCAGACAGGTAGGGAAGGTTCTGAGACAGCCCAGTGCTCGTCCCCAGGTTATAGACTAAACACAGAGGAACACGGCCATAGGAATAGAATTAGAACACGGGTGTAAATCTATCTCTGTGACACAGGCGTCCTCCCTTTCTGCTTCCTGCTTCTGACAGGGACCTACACACAGCAAGGAAGGCTGGAGCACATCACAACCAGGCCAGACCACTAACACATATCCAGGGTGAATTTTTGATTTTTTAAAAATATTTATTGAATTTTTACACAACATTAAAATAACTAGGGAGCATCTCAAATAGTGTAACATCAGGCCTGGACCCGCACTTAGACACACATCTAGGGCATCTCAATAGTGTAGTGTCTGCTCTCCTTGTCTCTTTCCTCTATCAGCAGTGATGCTCCAAAGGAAGAAAAAGGACAAGAAACATCATCAATCAATAAAATCAATCAATCAAGGTCCACTCACGTGTTTTCTGAAGAGCTCCACGTGGGGTCCGAGTGTTTGGGGGTCGGCGTCGTGGACGAACTGCATCACCTCATCCACAGACCAGGAGGAAGGGGCGTTCCCGGCCCCATTCCCCGCTGCAGCCTCCCGGTCTGCAGCTGCCAGGTGCTCAGGACCTGTGGTGGAGCTCGCAGCTGAAGAACAGAACACACAGACAGAGCAGCAGAGAGTCAGATTTCAATATTCACCTCTCTAGTTAACCACCATGAATACTAATCTTTCAGACTTTACAGGCCGGCGGGTAGCCTAGTGGTTAGAGGGGGGAGGCAGGTAGCCTAGTGGTTAGAGGCAGGTAGCCTAGTGGTTAGAGGCAGGTAGCCTAGTGGTTAGAGAAGCGGTAGCCTAGTGGTTAGAGGCAGGTAGCCTAGTGGTTAGAGGCAGGTGCCTACTGGTTAGAGGCAGGTAGCCTACTGGTTAGAGGCAGGTAGCCTAGTGGTTAGAGGCAGGTAGCCTAGTGGTTAGAGGCAGGTAGCCTAGTGGTTAGAGGGGGAGGCAGGTAGCCTAGTGGTTAGAGGTAGGTAGCCTAGTGGTTAGAGGCAGGTAGCTAGTGGTTAGAGGCAGGTAGCCTAGTGGTTAGAGGCAGGTAGCCTAGTGGTTAGAGGGGGGAGGCAGGTAGCCTAGTGGTTAGAGGGGGGAGGCAGGTAGCCTAGTGGTTAGAGCAGTAGTCTAGTGGTTAGAGGCGGTACCTAGTGGTTAGGGCAGGTAGTCTAGTGGTTAGAGGGGGAGGCAGTAGCCTAGTGTTTAGAGGCAGGTAGCCTAGTGGTTAGAGGCAGGTAGTCTAGTGGTTATAAGCAGGTAGCCTAGTGTTTAGAGGCAGGTAGCCTAGTGGTTAGAGCAGGTAGCCTAGTGGTTTAGAGGCAGGTAGCCTAGTGGTTAAGGCCGGTAGCTAGTGGTTAGAGGCAGGTAGTCCTAGTGGTTAGAGGCAGGTAGCTAGTGGTTAGAGACAGGTAGCCTAGTGGTTAGAGGCAGGTAGCCTAGTGGTTAGAGGCAGTTAGTCTAGTGTTAGGGGGGGAGGCAGGTAGTCTAGTGGTTAGAGGGGGGAGCAGGTAGCCTAGTGGTTAGAAGCAGGTAGGCTAGTGCTTAGAGGCAGGTAGCCTAGTGGTTAGAGGCGTAGCTTGTGGTTAGAGACAGGTAGTCTAGTGGTTAGAGGCAGGTAGTCTAGTGGTTAGAGGCAGGTAGCCTAGTGGTTAGGCAGGTAGCTAGGTGTTAGCAGTAGCTAGTGGTTAGAGGCAGGTAGCCTAGTGGTTAGAGGGGAGGCAGGTAGCCTAGTGGTTAGAGGCGGGGAGGCAGGTAGCCTAGTGGTTAGAGCGTTGGGCTAGTAGCCGAAAGGTTGCGAGATCAAATCCCTAAGCTGACCAGGTAAAAATGTGTCGTTCTGTCCTGAACAGGGCAGTTAACCCACTGGCTGTCTTGAAAATAAAAATTTGTTCTTAACTAACTTGCCTAGTTAAATAAAGAAAAATACATTACAGGGAAGGTACAACATATCCATGGCATTGTCCACTAGGTGGCAGTGCTAGACAAAATATTTACTGACTACACTTCTGTTAAACGAATGAAAATAAAAACACCATCGCCTTTCTTGAACAAACTTGTCTTGCTAGCACTGTAGTGCTGCTTTATTGAGGAAAATGTACTGACTGTGACTGAGAGTGTGGTGTCTCACCTAGCTATCTTAAGATGAATGTACTGACTATGACTGAGATGTGTGGTTGTCTCACCTAGCTATCTTAAGATGAATGTACTGACTATGACTGAGATGTGTGGTTGTCTCACCTAGCTATTTAAGATGAATGTACTGACTATGACTGGATGTGTGGTTGTCTCACCTAGCTATCTTAAGATGAATGTACTGACTATGACTGAGATGTGTGGTTTTCACTAGCTATCTTAAGATGATGTACTGACTATGACTGAGATGTGTGGTTGTCTCACCTAGCTATCTTAAGATGAATGTACTGACTATGACTGAGATGTGTGTTGTCTCACCTAGCTATCTTAGATGAATGTACTGACTATGACTGAGATGTGTGGTTGTCTCACCTAGCTATTTAAGATGAATTACTGATATGACTGAGATGTGTGGTTGTCTCACCTAGCTATCTTAGATGAATGTACTGACTAAGTCGCTCTGGATAAGAGCGTCTGCTAAGTTACTAAATTATTGAATGTGATCTGCTCCAACACAGGAAGCCTAGCCCAAAATAGACCCCAAAAAATCTTACATTCAAAGAAACGTAAATGGCCAACTAGAATCCAGAGGCACAACACAGGCCCGCCCAGTCAGCCAGCCAATGGGGGTTCAGCTCTTACAAGGCCTACCTTCCACTCTTCTCTGTAGCCCTCTGGACCCAGGTCGGGAGGTTGGGGCCAGGCGCCTGAGGGGTGGTGGTGGGGGGTGACCAGGCCAGACCAGGGTAGTAGGGGCTGCTGGACCCCTGGCCACGGTACTCTGAGGTGGTGCGTTGTGTCAGGGGGCGAGGGTCATGGAGGGAGAGGTGGAGGTGTCCATAGGGTCCTCAGTCAAACCGTTCTCACTGCGAGGAAGGGGCTCTGATGGAGGGTAGGAGAGGTAGGATCGTCAGCGTATAGACACACACACTAATACAGTGTCAACCGCACATGAATTCTTAAAGTAAAATGCCATCTAATAATGTGTCATGAGAAACTTAACAAGTGTTTGATGATTGGTGATTAATCATGAAGTGGTAGCTTAGCCGTTAGCTGCTTGACGATTAATCATGTAGTGGTAGCTTAGCCGTTAGCTGCTTGGTGATCGGTGATTAATCATGAAGTGGTAGCTTAGCCGTTAGCTGCTTGGTGATTAATCCTGAAGTGGTAGCTTAGCCTTTAGCTGCTTGGTGATTAATCATGAAGTGGTGCTTAGCCGTTAGCTGCTTGAGATTAATCATGTAGTGGTAGCTTAGCCGTTAGCTGCTTGGTGATCGGTGATTAATCATGAAGTGGTAGCTTAGCCGTTAGCTGCTTGGTGATTAATCCTGAAGTGGTAGCTTAGCCTTTAGCTGCTTGGTGATTAATCATGAAGTGGTAGCTTAGCCGTTAGCTGCTTGGTGATTAATCATGAAGTGGTAGCTTAGCCGTTAGCTGCTTGGTGATTAATCATGTAGTGGTAGCTTAGCCGTTAGCTACTTGGTGATCGGTGATTAATCATGACGTGGTACTTAGCCGTTAGCTGCTTGGTGATAATCATGAAGTGGTAGCTTAGCCGTTAGTACTTGGTGATCGGTGATTAATCATGACGTGGTAGCTTAGCCGTTAGCTGCTTGGTGATCTGTGATTAATCATGACGTGGTAGCTTAGGCCGTTAGCTGCTTGGTGATCGGTGATTAATCATGAAGTGGTAGCTTAGCCGTTAGCTGCTGATGCAATTACATTGAACAGTGGCAGGTCATCAATATCTGTACAGTTACTAAGACTTCATTAATAAACTATACAAGCGGAAGTTTTAATGAATCAAACAGCAGTTATGCATTAAGGAAAGTGTTTCAATAATGTAGAATCAGGATGCAATAAGAAGGAAGACGATTGGCCACACCTATCACTCTACTGATGACACAAGGAAGTGTTATTTGTGTTAATTCAGTAGAGTGGTCCTTCTAGTTAATCACAGTGCCCAGTCCAGAACTGGGCTGCATCTTAATAGTGTAGAGAGGCTTCCTCTCTTTCTAGTTAATCACAGTGCCCAGTCATCACTGGCTGGGTCTTAATAGTGTAGAGAGGCTTCCTCTCCTTCTAGTTAATCCAGTGCCCAGTCCAGCACTGGGCTGGGTCTTAATAGTGTGAGAGAGGCTTCCTCTCCTTCTAGTTAATCACAGTGCCAGTCCATCACTGGGCTGCATCTTAATAGTGTAGAGAGGCTTCCTCTCCTTCTAGTTAATCACAGTGCCCAGTCCAGACTGGCTGCATTCTAATAGTGTAGAGAGGCTTCCTCTCCTTCTAGTTAATCACAGTGCCCAGTCCATCACTGGGCTGGGTCTTAATAGTGTAGAGAGGCTTCTTCCTTCTAGTTAAGTGCAAGTCATAATCGGCGGGTCTAATAGTGTAGAGAGGCTTCCTCTCCTTCTAGTTAATCACAGTGCCCAGTCCATCACTGGGCTGCATCTTAATAGTGTAGAGAGGGCTTCCTCTCCTTCTAGTTAATCACAGTGCCCAGTCCAGCACTGGCTGCGTCTTAATAGTTAGAGAGCTTCCTCTCCTTCTAGTTAATCACAGTGCCCAGTCCAGCACTGGGCTGGTCTTAATAGTGAGAGAGGCTTCCTCTCCTTCTAGTTAATCACAGTGCCCAGTCCAGCACTGGGCTGGTCTTAATAGTGTAGAGAGGCTTCCTCCTTCTAGTTAATCACAGTGCCCAGTCAGCACTGGGCTGCATCTTAATAGTGTAGAGAGCTTCCTCTCCTTCTAGTTAATCACAGTGCCCAGTCCAGCACTGGGCTGCATCTTAATAGTGTAGAGAGGCTTCCTCTCCTTCTAGTTAATCACAGTGCCAAGTCCAGCACTGGCTGCCGTCTTAATAGTGCAGAGAGCTTCCTCTCTTTCTAGTTAAGCACAGTGCCCAGTCCAGCATGGCTGCATCTTAAAGTGTAGAGAGGCTTCCTCTCCTTCAGTTAATCACAGTGCCCAGTCCAGCACTGGGCTGCATCTTAATAGTGTAGAGAGGCTTCCTCTCCTCAAGTTATCACAGTGCCCAGTCCAGCACTGGGCTGCGTCTTAATAGTGTAGAGAGGCTTCTCTCCTTCTAGTTAATCACAAGTGCCCAGTCCAGCACTGGGCTGCGTCTTAATAGTGTAGAGAGGCTTCCTCTCTTCTAGTTAATCACAGTGCCCAGTCCATCACTGGGCTGGGTCTTAATAGTGTAGAGAGGGCTTCCTCTCTTCAAGTTAATCACAGTGCCCAGTCCAGCACTGGCCTGCGTCTTAATAGTGTAGAGAGGCTTCCTCTCCTTCTAGTTAATCACAGTGCCCAGTCCAGCACTGGGCTGGGTTCTTAATAGTGTAGAGAGGCTTCCTCTCCTTCTAGTTAATCACAGTGCCCAGTCCAGCACTGGGCTGCATCTTAATAGTGTAGAGAGGCTTCCTCTCCTTCTAGTTAATCACAGTGCCCAGTCAGCACTGGGCTGCATCTTAATAGTGTAGAGAGGCTTCCTCTCCTTCTAGTTAATCACAGTGCCCAGTCCAGCACTGGGCTGCGTCTTAATAGTGTAGAGAGGCTTCCTCTCCTTCTAGTTAATCACAGTGCCCAGTCCAGCCTGGGCTGGGTCTTAATAGTGTAGAGAGGCTTCCTCTCCTTCTAGTTAATCACAGTGCCCAGTCCAGCACTGGGCTGGGTCTTAATAGTGTAGAGAGGCTTCCTCTCCTTCTAGTTAATCACAGTGCCCAGTCCAGCACTGGGCTGCATTCTTAATAGTGTAGAGAGGCTTCCTCTCCTTCTAGTTAATCACAGTGCCCAGTCCATCACTGGGCTGGGTCTTAATAGTGTAGAGAGGCTTCCTTCCTTCTAGTTAATCACAGTGCCCAGTCCAGCACTGGGCTGGGTCTAATAGTGTAGAGAGGCTTCCTCTCCTTCTAGTTAATCACAGTGCCCAGTCCAGCACTGTGCTGCATCTTAATAGTGTAGAGAGGCTCCTCTCTTTCTAGTTAATCACAGTGCCCAGTCCAGCACTGGGCTGGGCTTAATAGTGTAGAGAGGCTTCCTCTCCTTCTAGTTAATCACAGTGCCCAGTCCCAGCACTGTGCTGGGTCTTAATAGTGTAGAAGGCTTCCTCTCCTCATTTCATCTGCACTGACATTAAAGAAACTGGACAGGTGAAAGTCAATTCCTGAGTAGCTATCCTCCATTTAGTTTTTTCCTTATCCTGTATTTTGGTTTAATATATCAGTACTAAGGAGACGAGATGACAAAGGAAGGACAGGAGGTAATTTCAAACTATTGCGATGCATCCCCAGTGAGTGCACCAGGGGTAGCTCTGAGGCTGAGGGGTGTTAGTGTACCTTCCAAGGGGTGTGCCTCTGTGCTGTGCAGCCGTTTGGAGGAGGACAGGGGGGCAGGGTAAAGGTTACAGTCCCTGTCTCTGTCCATCTGGAAGCGCCTGCCTCCTTCCTACGGCGCCTCTGGCTATGGACAAGGCCTCTGACATCTCTTCTTTTACTGAAGACAACAGAGCAGAGGAGAGAGATGGCATCAGCTACTGCCAACTGAGGGCCGCTCAGATATCTCTATAAACTTGTGTTTTTTTGGGGTCTGATGTTTCATGTGGGTCAGTGACCTGTTGAAGGAAATGCTATGACATTATAGATGACCAATGGAATATTAGAGAAATAGCCACAGTTTCCAATGTGACTGTTGATGGTGTAGGTTGATGGAAAATCATGCTGGCTTGTGGCTTTGTGACAAAGATAAGGAAAAGCTCACCAACACACACACACACACACACACACACAACCACACACACACACACACACACACACACACACACACACACACACACACACACACACACACACACACACACACACACACACACACACACAACAACCACACACAACACACCAACCATGGTTTGCAGGCATTACCTGACGTGCTCCTGTCGTAGGCTGTGTGTCCAGTGGAGGCCATGAATGCAGGGCTGAAGGGTTGGGAGGAGAAGCAGGTTGTCACTCTGCAGCTGGTGACACAGAGTCTCCATGAACCTGAGCACGAAGGAGGCAGAGGAGGCCTGGGGCAGCTTGACATAGTGGATCCCCCCATCAGAGCGCACTGCAGGGTGGGAGACAGAACAAATAGACACAGTCATATGGTATCTAGTTGATTACAGAGGCACTGAAGGCCTGGGGCAGCTTGACATAGATGAGCCTTCCGTCACTACGTACTGGGAGGGGAGAAAGCACACGTCAGTGTTGGACTGAACCAGAGTCCCCCGAAGTCATTGTTCTGGTGATGTGGTTGTACAGTTGAAGTCAGAAGTTTACATACACTTAGGTTGGAGTCATTAAAACTTGTTCTTCAACCACTCCACAAATTTCTGGTTAACAAACTATAGCTTTGGCAAGTCGGTTAGGACATCTACTTTGTGCACGACACAAGTAATTCTTACAACAATTGTTTACGGACAGATTATTTCACTGTATCCCAATTCCAGTGGGTCAGAAGTTAAATACAGTAAGTTGACTGTGCCTTTAACAGCTTGTAAAATTCCACAAAATAATGTCATGGCTTTAGAAGCTTCTGATAGGCTAATTGACATAATTTGTGTCAATTGGAGGTGTACCTGTGGATGTATTTCAAGGCCTACAAGGCCTACCTTCAAACTCAGTGCCTCTTTGCTTGACATCATGGGAAAATCAAAAGAAATCAGCCAAGACCTCAGAAAAGAAAGTGTAGACCTCCACAAGTCTGGTTCATCCTTGGGAGCAATTTCCAAACGCCTGCAGGTACCACGTTCATCTGTACAAGCAATGGTACGCAAGTATAAACACCATGGGACCACGCAGCCGTCATACCGCTCAGGAAGGAGACGCGTTCTGTCTCCTAGAGATGAACGTACTTTGGTGCAAAAAAGTGCAAATCAATCCCAGAACAACAGCAAAGGACCTTGTGAAGATGCTGGAGGAAACGGGTACAAAAGTATCTATATCCACAGTGAAACGAGTCCTATATCGACATAACCTGAAAGGCCGCTCAGCAAGGAAGAAGCCACTGCTCCAAAACCTCCATAAAAAAGCCAGACTAGGGTTTGCAACTGCACATGGGGACAAAGATCGTAGTTTTTGGAGAAATGTCCTCTGCTGCTTGGTGATCGGTGATTAATCATGAAGTGGTAGCTTAGCCGTTAGCTGCTTGGTGATTAATCCTGAAGTGGTAGCTTAGCCTTTAGCTGCTTGGTGATTAATCATGAAGTGGTAGCTTAGCCGTTAGCTGCTTGACGATTAATCATGTAGTGGTAGCTTAGCCGTTAGCTGCTTGGTGATCGGTGATTAATCATGAAGTGGTAGCTTAGCCGTTAGCTGCTTGGTGATTAATCCTGAAGTGGTAGCTTAGCCTTTAGCTGCTTGGTGATTAATCATGAAGTGGTAGCTTAGCCGTTAGCTGCTTGGTGATTAATCATGAAGTGTAGCTTAGCCGTTAGCTGCTTGGTGATTAATCATGTAGTGTAGCTTAGCCGTTAGCTACTTGGTGATCGGTGATTAATCATGACGTGGTAGCTTAGCCGTTAGCTGCTTGGTGATTAATCATGAAGTGGTAGCTTAGCCGTTAGCTACTTGGTGATCGGTGATTAATCATGACGTGGTAGCTTAGCCGTTAGCTGCTTGGTGATCTGTGATTAATCATGACGTGGTAGCTTAGCCGTTAGCTGCTTGGTGATCGGTGATTAATCATGAAGTGGTAGCTTAGCCGTTAGCTGCTGATGCAATTACATTTGAACAGTGGCAGGTCATCAATATCTGTACAGTTACTAAGACTTCATTAATAAACTATACAAGCGGAAGTTTTAATGAATCAAACAGCAGTTATGCATTAAGGAAAGTGTTTCAATAATGTAGAATCAGGATGCAATAAGAAGGAAGACGATTGGCCACAACTATCACTCTACTGATGACACAAGGAAGTGGTTATTTGTGTTAATTCAGTAAAGTGGTCCTTCTAGTTAATCACAGTGCCCAGTCCAGCACTGGCTGCGTCTTAATAGTGTAGAGAGGCTTCCTCTCCTTCTAGTTAATCACAGTGTCCAGTCCAGCACTGGCTGCATCTTAATAGTGTAGAGAGGCTTCCTCTCCTTCTAGTTAATCACAGTGTCCAGTCCAGCACTGGCTGGGTCTTAATAGTGTAGAGAGGCTTCCTCTCCTTCTAGTTAATCACAGTGCCCAGTCCAGCACTGGGCTGGGTCTTAATAGTGTAGAGAGGCTTCCTCTCCTTCTAGTTAAATCACAGTGCCCAGTCCATCACTGGGGTGGGTCTTAATAGTGTAGAGAAGGCTTCCTCTCCTTCTAGTTAATCACAGTGCCCAGTCCAGCACTGGGCCTGCATCTTAATAGTGTAGAGAGGCTTCCTCTCCTTCTAGTTAATCACAGTGCCCAGTCCAATCACTGGGCTGCATCTTAATAGTGTAGAGAGGCTTCCTCTCCTTCTAGTTAATCACAGTGCCAGTCCATCACTGGGGTGGTCTTAATAGTGTAGAGAGGCTTCCTCTCCTTCTAGTTAATCACAGTGCCCAGTCCAGCACTGGGCTGCATCTTAATAGTGTAGAGAGGCTTCCTCTCCTTCTAGTTAATCACAGTGCCCAGTCCAGCACTGGGCTGGGTCTTAATAGTTAGAGAGCTTCCTCTCCTTCTAGTTAATCACAGTGCCCAGTCCAGCACTGGGCTGGCTCTTAATAGTGTAGAGAGGCTTCCTCTCCTTCTAGTTAATCACAGTGCCCAGTCCATCACTGGGGTGGGTCTTAATAGTGTAGAGAGGCTTCCTCTCCTTCTAGTTAATCACAGTGCCCAGTCCAGCACTGGGCTGCATCTTAATAGTGTAGAGAGGCTTCCTCTCCTTCTAGTTAATCACAGTGCCCAGTCCACACTGGGCTGCATCTTAATAGTGTAGAGAGGCTTCCTCTCCTTCTAGTTATTCACAGTGCCAGTCCATCACTGGCTGGGTCTTAATAGTGTAGAGAGGCTTCCTCTCCTCATTTCATCTGCACTGACATTAAAGAACTGGACAGGTGAAAGTCAATTCCTGAGTAGCTATCCTCCATTTAGTTTTTTCCTTATCCTGTATTTTGTGTTTATATATCAGTACTGAAAGGAGACGAGATGACAAAGGGAGGACAGGAGGTAATTTCAAACTATTGCGATGCATCCCCAGTGAGTGCACCAGGGGTAGCTCTGACGGCTGAGGGGTGTTAGTTACCTTCCAAGAGGTGTGCCTCTGTGCTGTGCAGCCGTTTGGAGGAGGACAGGGGGCAGGGTAAAGGTTACAGTCCCTGTCTCTGTCATCTGGAAGCGCCTGCTCCTTCCTACGGCGCTCTGGCTATGGACAAGGCCTCTGACATCTCTTCTTTTACTGAAGACAACAGAGGAGAGAGACGGCATCAGCTACTGCCAACTGAGGGCCGCTCAGATATCTCTATAAACTTGTGTTTTTTGGGTCTGATGTTTCATGTGGGTCAGTGACCTGTTGAAGGAAATGCTATGACATTATAGGATGACCAATGGAATATTAGAGAAATAGACAGTTTCTAATGTGACTGTTGATGGTGTAGGTTGATGGAAAATACATGCTGCCTTGTGGCTTTGTGACAAAGATAAGGAAAAAGCTCACCAACACAGCACACACACACACACACACACACACACACACACACACACACACACACACACACACACACACACACACAACACACACACACACACACACACACACACAACACACACACACCCATGGTTTGCAGGATTACCTGACGTGCTCCTGTCGTAGGCTGTGTGTCCAGTGGAGGCCATGATGCAGGGCTGAAGGGTTGGGAGGAGAAACAGGTTGTCACTCTGCAGCTGGTGACACAGAGTCTCCATGAACCTGAGCACGAAGGAGGCAGAGGAGGCCTGGGGCAGCTTGACATAGTGGATCCCCCATCAGAGGCACTGCAGGGTGGGAGACAGAACAGATAGACACAGTCATATGGTATCTAGTTGATTACAGAGGCACTGAAGGCCTGGGGCAGCTTGACATAGACGAGCCTTCCGTCACTGCGTACTGGGAGGGGAGAAAGCACACGTCAGTGCTGGGACTGAACCAGAGTCCCCTCAAGTCATTGTTCTGGTGATGTGGTTGTACAGTTGAAGTCGGAAGTTTACATACACTTAGGTTGGAGTCATTAAAACTTGTTCTCAACCACTCCACAGATTTCTGGTTAACAAACTATAGCTTTGGTATGTCGGTTAGGACATCTACCTTGTGCATGACACAAGTAATTTTTCAAAAATTGTTTCCAGACAGATTATTTCACTTATAATTCACTGTATCACACAATTCCAGTGCGTCAGAAGTTACATACACTAAGTGTGACTGTGCCTTTAAACAGCTTGAAAATTCCACAAAATATTTCATTGCTTTAGAAGCTTCTGATAGGCTAATTGACATAATTTGTGTCAATTGGAGGTGTACCTGTGGATGTATTTCAAGGCCTACCTTCAAACTCAGTGCCTCTTTGCTTGACATCATGGGAAAATCAAAAGAAATCAGCCAAGACCTCCAGAAAAAAAGTGTAGACCTCCACAAGTCTGTTTGGCCACAATCACCCCATTGTTATGTTTGGAGGAAAAAGGGGGATGCTTGCAAGCCGAAGAACACCCATCCAAACCGTGAAGCACGGGGGTGGCAAGCATCATGTTGTGGGCGTGCTTTGCTGCAGGAGGGACTGGTGCACTTCACAAAATAGATGACATCATGAGGGAGGAAATTATGTGGATTTGTTGAAGCAACATCTCAAGACATCAGTCAGGAAGTTAAAAGCTTGGTCGCAAATGGGTCTTCCAAATGGACAATGACCCAAGCATACTTGGAGTTGTGGCAAAATGGAGTTGTGGCAAAATGGCTTAAGGACAACAAAGTCAAGGTATTGGAGTGGCCATCACAAAGCCCTGACCTCAACTATAGAAAATGTTTGGGCAGAACTGAAAAAGCATGTGCGAGCAAGGAGGCCTACAAACCTGACTCAGTTACACAAGCTCTGTCAGGAGGAATGGGCCAAAATTCACCCAACTTATTGTGGGAAGCTTGTGGAAGGTTAGCCAAAACGTTTGACCCAAGTTAATCAATTTAAAGGCAATGCTAGCAAATACTAATTGAGTGTTTTGTAAACTTCTGACCCACTGGGAATGTGATGAAAGAAATAAAAGCTGAAATAAATCATTCTCTCTACTATTATTCTGACATTTCACAATCTTAAAATAAAGTGGTGATCCTAACTGACCGAAAACAGGGAATTTTTACTATGTCACGTTCCTGACCTGTTTCTGTTGTTTTGTATGTGTGTGATGGTCAGGGCGTGAGTTTGGGTGGGCATTCTATGTTGTGTGTTTCTATGTTGGTTTAGGGTTGCCTGGTATGGCTCTTAATTAGAGGCAGGTGTTTTGCTTTCCTCTAATTAAGAGTCATATTAGGTAGGTTTCACTGTGTTCGTTGTGGGTGGTTTACCTGTCTCTGTGTTTGTGTTCTGCACCAGATAGGTCTGTATCGGTTTTGCACGTTTGTTATTTTGTAAGTTGTTTGTAGTGTTTCACTTGTTCTTATAATTAACATGTTGAGCACTGGCTACGCTGCATTTTGGTCCTCTCCTTCACCCCAGGAAGAAAACCTTTACATACTAGGATTAAATGTCAGGAATTGTGAAAAACTCAGTTTAAATGTGTTTGGCTAAGGTGTATGTAAACTTCTGACTTCAACTGTATGTATCTGGGCTGAGAGAGGCAGGCAGAGGCACTCAGCAGATGCAGAAATGACTGGCTTTACCAGCATCCATCACATAGTGTTTCAACAGCTAGGTAAAGCGCTATCTGTTAGGGGCCTGACCATACCATATTATCACCATACTTATGTATGGAGATTCTCACAATTCTATATGTATTGTGATTCGATACTGTGATTTTATTGCGATTCCATGTTCCAAACGTATTGCTCACCATTTGTCTGCTGTAGAGGAACAAGAGAGAACCATGATAACCATGATAACTGAATCTATGGCGCAGTAACAGATAGGATTATTTGGTTTCTATGGCACAGTAACAGACAGGATTATTTTGTTTCTATGGCGCAGTAACAGACAGGATTATTTGGTTCTCTATGGCGCAGTAACTAGACATGATTATTTGGTTCTATGGCACAGTAACAGACATGATTATTTGGTTTCTATGGCGCAGTAACAGCATGATTATTTGGATTCTATGGCGCAGTAACAGACATTATTATTTGGTTTTATGGCGCAGTAACAGACATGATTATTTGGATTCTATGGCGCAGTAACAGACATGATTATTTTGGATTCTATGGCGAAGTAACAGACATTATTATTTGGTTTCTATGGCGCAGTAACAGACATATTATTTGGGA
>NW_019944234.1:0-8918 GCF_002910315.2 Salvelinus sp. IW2-2015 | reverse complement strand
GTTTCTATGGCGCAGTAACAGACATGATTATTTGGTTTCTATGGCGCAGTAACAGACATGATTATTTGGATTCTATGGCGCAGTAACAGACATTATTATTTGGTTTKTATGGRGCAGTAACAGATGGCCCAGCATCAGATGACCACCCCCCCCACACACACACAGACTGGGACCCCCCCCCGGGGAGCCCCTCCCAAACCAGGTTACGCACGCATGTCACTTCTCATTACCCCCAGACACATGACATCAGCTGCTGCACACACACTTTATCCCACCAGGCATTATCCAGTGCACCATGTGGGCCCTGCAGCCTAAACCAATTCCTACTGCCTGATTGAATCCCCAGCCTACCCCCATATTCCCAATTGGTATTTGGCATTATTTTAATGAGAACTGAGGAACTATTTGAATATGTAGCCCTGTCTGTGTAGAGRAGACGGTCCAGGGGCCGGGGTGTTCTTCTGGCTTCTTCATCATGTCATGACARCACTGTGGAGTAACAACCCTGGTGTTTCTGTCCAGTGAGGTTTGGACCATCTGGGTTCGGACCCGAGTCTCCGACACATCACGGGACTGTGTTAGCYCGCTGAACTAAAGCCTACAGGCATTAGCTTGAGGAAGCTAACAAGTCTTCAGCTCACAGACAAGCTTAGTTACTCATCACGTCAGCACAGCAGTTCACCGACCCTCCTTCATTACACAACCATAGAACACCTCATGATGTCATGAGAACGATACAATACTACACTAGCTATAACCACAGACCATATATCAGGACAGGCCCCAGCTAAAATGGCTGACCAACTGTTCCATTCTGATGTATAGGGACTACATGACATCAGCCTATCTAGGGTTCTATATCTATAATACACCTGATGATCCTCCTATCTAGGGTAGTACTTATGGCTATAATACCCCTGATGATCTCCCCTCCTATCTTAGGGTTATACATCTATGCTATAATACCCTGATGATCTCTCCTCCTATCTAGGGTTATACATCTATGGCTATAATACCTCTGATGATCTCTCCCTCCTATCTAGGTTATACATCTATGGCTATAATACCTCTTGATGATCTCCCCTCCTATCTAGGGTTAACAATCTATGGCTATAATACCTCTGATGATCTCCCCTCCTATTCTAGGGTTATACATCTATGGCTATAATACCTCTGACGATCTCTCCTCCCTATCTAGGGTTATATATTATGGCTATAATACCTCTGATGATCTCCCCTCCTATCTAGGGTTATACATCTATGGCTATAATACCTCTGATTGATCTCTCCTCCTATCTAGGGTTATATAACTATGGCATAATACCTCTGATATCTCCTCCTATCTAGTTTATACATCTATGGCTAATACCTCTGATGATCTCCCTCCTATCTAGGGTTATATATAACTATGGCTATAATACCTCTGATGATCTCTCCCCCTACTAGGGTTATACATCTATGGCTATAATACCTCTGATATCTCCCCTCCTATCTAGGTATATAACTATGGCTATAATACCTCTGATGATCTCCCCCTCTATCTAGTGATACATCTATGGCTATAATACCTCTGATGATCTCTCCTCCTATCTAGGGGTATTATATCTATGGCTATAATACCACTGACTATCTCTGCTCTATCTAGGGTTATAAACTTGGCTATAATACCCCGTGATGATCTCTCCTCCTATCTAGGTTATATAACTATGGCTATAATACCTCTGACGATCTCTCCTCCTATTCTAGGGTTATATAACTATGGCATAATAACCTTCTGACGACTCTCCCTCTCTAGGTTATATATCTATGGCTATAATACCTCTGATGACTCTCCTCCTATCTAGGGTTATACATCTATGGCTATAATACCTCTGATGATCTCTCCTCTATCTAGGGTTATATATCTATGGCATAATACCGCTGACTATCTCTCCTCCTATCTAGGGTTATATATCTATGCGTATAATACTCTCATGATGCTCTCCTCCGTCGGACTGGGACCGTAGGAAGCTGAAGAGGAAGGTAGGCTTGTAGGCACAGTCCACACATGCCTGAACAGCCTGCTGTAGGACAGTGGTTGACCGGACCCGGCCCAAAGTGGTCGTAGTTGTCTGCAACTGCTCCTGTCCAGGTGTGGGCCGCAGGCGCCGTTCTTGTTCACGTACACACACACTGGAGAGAGAGAAGGAAAGAGAGAAGATGAAGGCTCAGGGGTCAGAAGCATCTAGAATGTCTAAACTTCATCTAGGACGGACCAGTTACATCCACTCAGAACAAGGGACCAGCTTGACTGCCCTCTTAGAGCGGCATCAGTACATTCACTCCAGAACAAGGACCAGCTGACTGCTTCTAGACGATCCAGTTTACATCACTTCAGAACAAGGGACGCAGCTGGACTGCTCTAGACGATCATTACATCCACTCAGAAGCAAGGACCAGCTGGGACTGCTCTAGACGGCATCAGTACATCCACGTCAGAACAACAGGACCAGCCTGGACTGCTCTAGACGGGAATCAGTACCATCACGCAGAACAAAGAACCAGCCTGCTGGCTCTAAGGACGGATTCAAGTACATCACTCAGAACAAGACCAGCTGGACTGCTCTAGACCGGATCAGTTACATCACTCAGGAACAAGGGACCACCTGGACTGCTCTAGACGGACCAGTTACATCACTCAGAACAACGGACCAGCTGGACTGCTTCTAGACGGACCAGTTACCCACTCAGAACAAGGGACCAGCTGACTTGCCTCTAGACGGTCATCCAGTTACATCACTCAGAACAAGGACCAGCGGGACTGCTCTAGACCGGACAGTTAACTCACTCAGAACCAAGGACCAGCTGGACTGCTCTAGAACGCATCAGTTACATCACTCAGAACCAAGGGACCAGCTGGACTGCTCTAGACGGATCAGTTACATCACCTCAGAACAAGGACCAGTGACTGCTCTAGATCGCGATCAGTTACATCACTCAGAACAAGGGACCAGCTTGGACTGCTCTAGACGGATCATTACATCACTCAGAACAACGGACCAGCTGGACTGCTCTAGACGGATCAGTTACATCACTCAGAACAAGGGACCAGCTGGACTGCCTCTAGACGGATGCAGTACATCACTCAGAAACAAAGGGACCCAGCTGGGACTGCTCTAGACGAATCAGTTACATCACTTCAGAAGCAGAGGACCAGCTGGACTGCTCTAGACGGATCAGTTACATCACTCAGAACAAGGACCCAGCTGTGGACTGCTCTAGACGAGATCATTTAATCACTCAGAACCAAGGGGACCAGCTGGACTGCTCTAGCGGATCAGTTAACATCACTCAGAACAAGGGACCTAGCTGACTGCTCTAGACGGATCAGTTACATCACTCAGAACAAGGGTACCCAGCTGACGGACTGCTCTAAGACGGATCAGTTACATCACTCAGAGACAAGCGACCAGCTGGACTGCTCTAGACGGATCAGTTACATCACTCAGAACAAGGGACCAGCGGACTGCTCTAGACGGATCAGTTTACATCACTCAGAACAAGGGACCAGCTGGACTGCTCTAGACGGATCAGTTACATCACTCAGAACAAGGGACAGCTGGACTGCTCTAGACGGATCAGTTACATCACTCAGAACAAGGGACCAGCTGGACTGCTCTAGACGGATCAGTTACATCACTCAGAACAAGGACCAGCTGGACTGCTCTAGACGGATCAGTTACATCACTCAGAACAAGCGGGACCTGCTGGACTGCTCTAGACGATCAGTTACATCACTCAGAACAAGGGACCAGCTGGACTGCTCTAGAACGGATCAGTTAAATCACTCAGAACAAGGGACCAGCTGGACTGGTCTAGACGGATCAGTTACATCACTCAGAACACAGGGACCAGCTGGACTGCTCTAGACGGATCAGTTAAATCACTCAGAACAAGGGACCAGCTGGACTGCTCTAACAGCAGTTAAGCACTCAGAACAAGGACCGCTGGACTGCTCTAGACGGCATCAGTTTAATCACTCAGAACAAGGACCAGCTGGACTGCTCTAGACGATCAGTTTAATCACTCAGAACAAGGACCAGCTGGACTGCTCTAGAGATCAGTTAATCACTCAGAACAAGGACCAGCTGATGCTCTAGACGGATATCAATTACACCTCCACCTCAACAAGGGACCAGCTGCGACTGCTCTAGACGCGATCATTACATCACTCAGAACAAGGACCAGCTGGACTGCTTAAGGATCAGTACATCACTCAGAACAAGGACCAGCTGGACTGCTCTAGAACGGACAGTTACATCACTCAGAACAAGGGACCAGCTGACTGCTCTGAGGATCAGTTTACATCACCTCAGAAACAAGGGACCAGCTGGACTGCTTCTAGACGGATCAGTTTAATCACTCAGAACAAGGGACCAGCTGGACTGCTTCTAGACGGATCAGTTAAGTCACTCAGAACAAGGACTCAGCTGGACTGCTCTAGACGAATCAGTTACATCACTCAGAACAAGGACCAGCGGACTGCTGCTAGACGATCAGTTAATCACTCAGAACAAGGGACCACTGGCACTCTAGCGAATCGTGTTAGCACTGATCAACGTACTGCGTTTAACGATCAACACTCAGAACAAGGGACCAGCGGACTGCTCTAGCGTGGAAAATACTGAGTTGTACCAAACATTAGGAACAACCTTCCTAATATGGAGTTCCACCCACTTTTTCCCTCAGAACAGCCTCAAATTCGTCGGGCATGGAACTCTAACAAGGTGTCAACAGCGTTCCACAGGATGCCTGACCCCATATTGACTACAAGCTTCCCACAGTTGTGTCAAGTTGCTGATGTCCTTGGTGCATGGACCATTTTTGATACTACACGGGAAACTGTGAGCGTGAAAACCCAGCAGCGTTGTAGTTCTTGACACAACTGGTGCCGCTAAGGCACCTTATACAACCCCGTTCCAAAAGACACTAATCCTTTACCTTGTCCATCCCCCTCTGAATGGCCCACAAGACACAGTCCATGTCGTCAACTGGCTCAGGGCTTGTAAAAACTCCTCTGTAACCCGTCTCCTCCCCGGCACTACACTGATGAAGGAGTTTTAACACGTAACGGGATCAATAAAGATCATCGTTTCAACATGATTTCACCTGAAATCAGTCTTATGTCAAGGAAAGAGCAGTGGGTGCCAATGTTTTGCCACTCAAGTGTATATCTGTAAGTACAGCGATCTGTTAAAACATGCATCAATGTATTTGTATCTTGCCAGGGACTGAGTCCTTACCTGTGGAGACCACCTCCAGGCGGAGCTGAGGCTAGGGGGTCCTTTGGGGTCCATGAAGGTGGATGCAGTCTGCGTCTCCGAGGCTGAGTTATATACAGAGCCTGTCCCCGAGGAGGGCAGCAACACGTGGCTTCCTTCTGGAGTCAAACACAACCTTGTTCCCACTGGACAAACTCTCTGATCCCTGTCATATACTGACCACTACACAGCACCCCCCAGTTCTGTGATTTTTTGTGTTGTTTTTTTGTTTCCCCTTGTTTTTTTTTCCATATTACTGACACTACACCAGCACCCCCTCTGATCCCGTCAAATACTGACCACGACACAGCACCCCCTGGGCTTGATCCCTGTCAGATAACTACACTACACAGCAACCCCTTCTGGATCCCTGTCATATACTACACACACAGCACCCCTCTGGGATCCCTGTCCATATGACTGACACTACAAGCACCCCCCTCTCTGATCCCTGTCAGGGTATACTGACACTACACGAGCACCCCCCTACTGGGAGAGCCTGTCATATACTGACACGACACCAGCAACCCCTCTCATTCCCTGTCAATTATACTGACACTACACAGCACCCCCCTGATCCCTGTCATATAGCTGGACCCACTACCAGCCACCCCCATTGCATCCCTGTCATAACTTGACACCTGACACAGCACCCCCTTCTAGGATCCCCGGTCATTTATACTGACACTACACAGCACCCGCTATCCCTGTCATATACTGAACTACACAAGCACCCCCACTGATCCCTGTCATAATACGGACACTACACAGCCACCCCCGCTGATCCCTGTCATATAACTGACACTACACAGCACCCCCTCTATCCCTTGTCATATACTGGACACTACAACAGCACCCCCTCTGATCCCCTGTCATATACACACACACACACCCCCACGATCCCTCTGTCATATACTGACACTTACACAGCACCCCCTATCCCTGTCATAACTGACCACCTACACAGCACCCCCAACTATCCCTGTCATATACTACACATACACAAGCACCCTCGATTTCCCGGCAATTACCTGACACTACACAGCCCACCCCTCTGATCCCTGTTCAATAACTGACACTACACAGCACCCCTTGTTTTTTTTTCTCTTATTTTTTTTCCTTGGTCAATACGAACACTACACAGCACCCCCTCTGATCCCTGTCATATACTGACACTACACAGCAACCCCACTAGCATCCCTGTCAATACTGACACATACACAGCACCCCCTCTGATCCCTGTCATATCTACGACACTACACAGGCACCCCCATTGATCCCTTCAATACTGACAACTACACAGCACCCTCACTATCCCTGTCATATACTACACTACACAGCACCCCTCTGATCCCTTTCATATACTGACACTACACAGCACCCCCTCTGCAGGGTGACATCCGATCCCTGTCATATACTGACACTACAGCAGCCACCCCCCACCTAATAAACACTGTGATGATGTCATTCAACAATCGTGTATACTGAGTTGGACCTGACATAAAGTCCTCCAGGAGTGTAACCGGAGCCAATCACTGCAACCAGGTCAACACATGTACATACATTAAACCAGATAACAATACAATCACCGCAACCAGTCACACATGTACATTCATTAAAACAAATAACATACCAATCCACTGCAACCAGTCCACACATGACAATTCAAATAAACCAGACAGACAATACAATCACCGCCAACCCAGTCACACATTACATTTCATAAACAGTAGACCAATACCCAATTCCACTGCCACCCCAGCACAAAAGGTACATTTCATAAACAGATAGACAAATACAATACACTGCAACCCAGTCACAACATGACATTTCATTAAACAGATAGACAATACAATCACTGCAAACCAGTCACCACATGTACCATTCATAAACAATAGACAAACATCACTGCAACCAGTCACACATGTACATTTCCATTAAAAGATAGAACAATACAATCACGCAACCAGTCACACATGTACATTCATATAAAACAGGAACAGACAATACAATCACTGCCAACCATCACACATGTAACCATTTTCGATTAAACAGATAACAATACAACCACTGCAACCATCACACATGAACATTTCATAAAACCCAGATAACCAATACGAATCCATCAACCAGTCACCACATACATGTCATTAAACAACAGACAATACACATCACGCAACCCCAGACCACATGTACATTTCATTAAACAGATAGACAATACAATTCACTGCAACAGTCACACACTACATTTCCATTAAACAGACAGACAATACAATGCCACTGCACCAGTCACACATGTACATTTCAATAAACAGACAGACAAGTACAATCACTGCCAACCAGTCACACATGTACATTTCATAAACAGATAAGACAAATACCAATCACTGCAACCAGTCACACACTACATTTCATTAAAACAGAAGACAATCACTGCAACCAGTCACACCAGTACATTTCATTAAAACAGGACAGACAATACAACACTGCAACCAGTCACACAGGTACATTCTAACAGATAGACAAATACAAAATACTTACCATAAGCATACTTTTTTCAGATCCAGTACATAAAACTCAATCTGGATCCAGAAAACTGGTCATTGACCATAGCCCCTTACCTTGCTCCCGCTTGGGCCCCCTCTTTCTTATGGGGTTCTGGATGCTAGCTGAGCCGGAAGCTGTGGCGTGACCCATTCAGAGCAGCCTCTGCCTGCCTGCCTCCGCCGGCTGCCTGGAAGCAAGAGGCGATGGTCTGCCAGATTGGGCGCCGGCCCGGACCCCCTCCGCACGGGCAAGAGGGCAAGCGGGTGGGGCAGGCGATAGGAGGAGGGCGACTGCATGGCCGTCTGAGGGGGGTGGAGAGAGGAGCGCTGGAGTAGAGGGCCTTGGGGAGGGGACTGAAAACCCCACCAGAGGAAAGGCCAAAAGGTGAATTAGAAAAAAATCCACCCGATGGGAAGTTAATTTCTACGGCAATAATCACAGAGTCATTCATTCACAAACCAGCTGAAAACTAGCTTATAATAAGACCATCGCCTGTTTTGCCAGTGCGACCCAAAGTTCATTTAATAATGTTGCATCAATTACAGCTGTTGTTAAAGAATCCATGGTATATAAGCGTATGCAAACAAGGGGAGCTACGGGTTTCTGGAGCGCAAACAGGAGGACTTCCTGGACACACACCACCAAATCAATCACGCTGTTCCGAACGACGTTAAATTAACTGATGGAAGCGGAGTTCTACACTCTGCAGCACCAGTAGAATCAAACAACTGTCTGACACACATTGAATAACAACTATGATCTTCCCCGCTATTGAATGTCAACAGCTACAGCCTCAAAGATCAGACTCATACATATACTACTTCCCACATCCTACACCACAAACAAATCTACCTCCCCAAGCTCCAGCCAGGCGGCCAAAGAGTCTTTAAAAATATCCAAACTCACATTTTCCATCCTTCGTGTTTCGCTACATTTCAAGTGTTCGACTCACTGTCGCCCCCATTCCCTCAAACATTGGGTCAGTGGAAGGAATGGTTGGACATCTTTAAAGAGGAAAAGGAAGCAGTAGCAGGCAGAAATCTAAGAGAGAAAAGGGAACAGAAGCGCAGG
>NW_019944233.1:91340-93241 GCF_002910315.2 Salvelinus sp. IW2-2015 | reverse complement strand
TAATTCCAGGAAAAGAGAATTCATCTGCTGCATGATTAAATACGTGTAATTTCAACGCGGGCTTCTCTTTGAAAGAAACTTTAAGCCTATATTGAACAATGATGTAGAGTGCTGGCAGATGTACTGTAGGGTAACTATAGAGAGATGATAGAGAGAAATGATAGTCAACAGAGCTTTTCTATTAGGAAGAACGCTATTTACAGGAAAATGTAAGTCAACTGGATGACTTTGACTAGCAATAGACAACAAAGAAAATCACAGGCTGACTCATTTGGATCCTGGTCTGCATAAAGCTCGTGCAGCAGCCCATACATTGTTGGAAATGGTAACTACACACACATTTTTTATGTATCTAAACACATTGATTATCAAAGGATAATATTACAAAAGTCTGGAAATCAGCTCCTATGTGCTGACACTCCTATAGGCACAGGGACACATGTAGGTGATCTTCATTAATTATCACACAAAAACCATTATTTTCAAGGGCTATCCTTGGTTCTAGCTAAGATTACCAGATGCTTTGGTAAAAATGTACAAAACCATTTTTTGGGGGGAAGGCCGCCCCCTTTCTTTTTAATGTTGAGAAATGTATTTTTGAAATGTAAACCAAATTAGAGGTTAGTCTGGCACCATAGCAAGCTATTTGACAATGCAAACCACTTTAGTTTGTTAATCGAGACTCTTGTAATCGGCTATTAACGAACCATAACAATATCGAAAGTGACTGCTATTGTTATGTGCGACCTGTACTAAGCTTTTGATACTGGTATGATCAGAAACTATTTAATTGGACTAAGTGATCCCTGACCTATAAGACTGAGCTCATGCACGCCTGTTGTAGGTATTTCATGACTTAATTGATGCATGACAGAACTCGCCATCGTGATTGGATGGGGTTACGTCTAGAAAATTTCTTGAAGTACATTTAAAGGCCGTGTACAAACACAGGGGGAGCTCGCGTATTTGGGACTGTTCTTGCATATTGCAAATAGGTAACAGGGATGAGTACAAATCATAGTTAAAATTGTGAAATTCATATATAATGTTGGGCTGATCAGTATTATAGGTATGGTCAATTGCGCCTGAACTGCTTGATCTGGCTGTGTCACAATACAGTAGTTCTGTAATATGGCCAGTGTCTGAACTCATTTGTTGTGGCAGAGAGGAGGAAGTAGAACCCTTCAGGGATTTGACAGTTTTCCAGAATTTAGCCGGGTTCCCATTACAATCATAAAGATAATAATCAGATTTATCCTTTCTGATTTGTCTTACACAATCATTCCTCAGTTGCTTAAAAGCTTTCCAGTCCAGGCCTAAGCCTGTGTTCCTGGCCTTGACCCAAGCATCATCTCTTTCATGAATGATTTCTGATAACTGCATAGTGTACCAGGCATTCAATCTACCTTTAACCCTTACATGTTTTGAAAGGTGCATGATTATCCACATAGCATTGAAGACCTCTTCAAAGAGGATCCAAGCTAATCAGGTTCGGGGATAACTGAAGTACAATCAAGGTCACTAAAATAAAGATCATGTAAAAAAGCCTGTTCACTGAAGTGTTTAAAATTCCTCTTTGTGATGTCACGAGGCTTAGATTGGTGTATTCTCACATCTCACATTCTCTGGTGTATTCATACAAATTTGATCAATCAGAGATTACTTTGAAGGATCTCTAGYATTGGGCCGTGTAGGCTTAGTCACCAGCTGGGTTAGGTTTCGATCATTACACATGTTTTTTAGYTCATKATTTAGGTCACCCAGGATAATAACTTCTGAATTAGTAAACAAACTAGTTAACTCCTCGAGTGCACAAAGGTTAGCTAAGGGAGGACTGTAGATCCCTATAACAGTTATAGATACATTTCTCCCCAGACAAAGGCTAAATGATAAGAGATCAA
>NW_019944233.1:61895-90389 GCF_002910315.2 Salvelinus sp. IW2-2015 | reverse complement strand
AACTTCCGCTCTCTTTCCTTCGTCATTTTTGTTTTACAGCTTCTTTTCCAAAACCAGGGCTTGAAGGGAGTCTGCCAAGGACAATGTGTTAAAAACGGGGTCGTGTGTAGGTCCGAATTGGCATTTCCGCTCCCTCTCTCTCTCGCCGCGTTTCGCTCTCTCTGTAATAACAGTAAATGGTAGAGCTGAAGGGTGGTGTAACTACTGTAAAGCTGGCAGTAGTGATGCCTGTGCGTTCCTCTAGTGCCAAAGCCAACGGAGTGGATCAAAGGCATGAGAGGGCAGCGGATGCCCGTCTGACAGTGAGGGATGACAGGAGAGGAAAGGAGGAGAGGAGAAGGAAGGAGAGGAGGCTAGGGGGGAGGGTTTGGTTTTATGTGCTTTTCACTGCAGATAAATTGTGGCGAACACATGCAGTCGATTTCACATGCTGTTCAGTCGATTATGAGATATAAAACAAACAGGACTATAATCCCCTGGAGATACCTCCTCCCTCCCTTTTTACACTGTGGTCGAATGCTTACTGGAAGTCAGTCACATGGGTTGGCTTAAGAGGTGTGGAGTGTGCTACAGTATATCTATGGTAAAGCAGGGTAGAGGGTAAAATGATGGTGAGCAATAGAGGGAGGGGGGGAAGCTGTGGTAAAATAATTATTAAGTCCATGCAGGGCCACGTGCACTGAAATCCCACGACTCTGCCAGAGACTAGTTGCTGACGTGTAAAGAATTGTTCACGGACAGGGGCTGGTGGTGAGTGTGGGGTAAGTTCAACAGAGATGGCTTCCAAAGGAGCCGTGGATATAAAGCGCATGCATCTAATCTGAACAGCCTGTCATTCTGTAACGCACCACAAATGTGCTTCATTTCATAGGAATGAGAGGGGGTGGAACGAGAATTTTATTTATTCCGTAAAAAAGAGGGGGGTAAATCTGTCATTAATGAAACAGGGAGGTGGTTGGAAGAGAAACACGTGTGTTTGCTTGGTCCACTGATAACAACAGTCTGATCTGATGAATCAATAGAGATTCCAGAGACGAGATGAGCTCAATTAGACTCTATTGGGCAAGAAAGATAAGACTTGATCCCCGATTGGTCTCTAAGTGACCAATGACCACGTGTTATTACTGCTGGGATATTGTCAGTGTACTGGCTAGCGGTTACAGCACATTCTTGGTTTAAAACATTTACATCAGAAAACTCAAATTTGAGTCCAGGTTGTCTCCTCTATTTCAGTCCATTTTCCTCCTTTAGTGCCTAATGAACAGGACCCAGCTGTTTTCTGGGTTGTTAGTCTATCTGACTGTTGGTGTAAAAGTATGTATCCTATGGGAGATGTCCTTGAAGATATTAAGGCTACTTGAGCTTTGTTTGACTTTGGATGGAGAGGATGATAGCCTGCTGCTTTGTAAGGTCTTCTGGAACCTTGTTCTGTATTGAGGAGTAACGAGCCCCTGTGTTGATTTGTCAGAGCTGTTGTAGACTTGAGCCATCTGCTCTTACCTCGGACGTATAAGAGTTGTAGCCTTGAGCCATCCTCTTACCTCGGAACGTATAAGAGTTGTAGCCTTGAGCCATCCTCTTACTCGGAACGTATAAGAGTTGTAGCCTTGAGCCATCCTCTTACCTCGGAACGTATAAGAGTTGTAGCCTTGAGCCATCCTCTTACCTCGGAACGTATAAGGTTGTAGCCTTGAGCCATCTCTTTACCTCGGACGTATAGAGTTGTAGCCTTGAGCCATCCTCTACCTCGGACGTATAAGAGTTGTAGCCTTGAGCAAGGCTCTTTAACTCAGATGTTCCTACTTGAGCCCAGCTGTAATAGATCAGAGCGCTGGGCTGGTTATAACAGCCAGCTGTCTGGGACGGGTAGTAATGTAATGAATCCCAAATCGATCTCTAGCACTAGCCTCTAGTCCTAGAGCACAGGCCCTACCCATTAGCCACTCGTAGTATAGATCTGATTGGATAAGTAGTAAGCAGCAATGGCGGAAGTCATTTTTCTTTAAAGGGCAGTTTCCACAACATGAGGTCGGAATAATACTGTGAAATGTGAAAAATTAGGATAGACGCCACTTTTAGTGTAAGGAGCGGTTTGAAAAGACCACTGAAATGTCAGCTCGTCTGGCTGGGTAGACCTGATGACGTCACAGCAAACGGTATAAGTTAATAGACCAATTAAAAAAGGAGAGAGTTTGCCCCGCCTCTCTGTAAAAAAACAGCCAGTTTTCAGGTTACACATCCTCCTTCTCCAATTACACCCCTCCCTCAGACACTCCCAGACAGTCTAACAAAATTATTTATTGAGAAATTGCATTTTACTAAGATATTGTTGTTTCGTTTTGACCATTTTAATTTAAGGTATAAATGATTTTGATATTGAGATAGAACGGCTGCATTGGATCTTTAAACAAATGTGATTATTTCAGTGTCTAGGGGGTTAGAGGTTGGGCAGGACTAATTCTGGTCAGGGGACCAAAGGGACGCACTTTTTTGTTTTTGCCACCAATCAGCACTCCACCACAGCTGATTCAAAAGTGACAACTCATCAATCTCAACTTTCAAGATTTGAATCAGGTGTGCAGTGTAAGGCAAAAAACAAAAATGGTGCACCCTTTGGGTCGCCAGGACCAGGATTGAGCACACTGGGTTAGGGGATAAGATTTGAGAGTATGGCCTAAAATACACTCTGTGATATGTGGCTATGTACAATACTTAACAGAACTTCAGTGTTGGCCTTCCAGTCTGTCTGTCACTAAGCTATTCCATCAACTGATGTTCAGTCACCCTGTCCTGCCTGGAGGGTTCAGACAGTGGTCACTGTTACCACCTCTCGAGGCAGCGTTTCGCACAACTCCGGTTCTCCAGTACCCCCAACTAGGGCTGCTATGTCGTAGTTCAACGTGGGATCAAATGACACCAAAAGGGTAAATCAGAGCTGATCAACAGGGGTTTGTACTGAGGCTGATCAACACCCTAAAAGCTCTGAAAAGCATCCAATGATCTCTGGTCTGGTGCAGTCACTGGGTTCGCGGCTGTGAAAGGTTCAACAGGCTCTTAGCTGGCTAAAGACTACTGCCACTATGTTGGCAGAACTTTTACTGACAATTTCAACACTTTTTGGAAACAAAAGATATTCTTTCAGGGATGATGGGCTTCACCCAAATCATCTGGGAGCCTTTTTCATATTTCATAGGCTGCGTTAAGATACTGACTCAGTGAGCAGTCTAAGCCATCCTCTCTAAGCGTTAATCCTCGTACTGTGGTCTAATAATAGCCAGGGGTGTTGTCAGTTGTAATCTTGTTCCCATTCGTATTCAACTTCCACTCTTAGAAGTGTTATTGTTAGCTGAACAAGAGGAACCACTGTGGTCTGTCACCCCACGCTTTAGTTCTCAATGTGAATTCCATAAGGTTGAATACCCCCTGGGTTTTCACATCACCGTAGAGGGTGTTGGCTGTTGCACGATAGCAACCAAAGCCCATGTAAGTCAGTTGATAACATTCCATCATTGGGTAGGAGCTCCTCATATCGACATTGGCTGCGGCCTCAGGCCCTGTGCTTCTAATTCTTGGAAGAGTCATTACAATTTATTCTCCTTCCTCTACTTACTACTAGGGATAGACAAAATGGTGCAGTTCTATACAATCTTATAGCCATACCAACTATATCAACCATCAGACAGGGCCTGAACCGCCCTACTAAGCGTTGCTTGTTTGAGTTGAATTTCCATGTGACATAAAGAATCGTAAAGGTCTTGGGTTGATGCATCTGAACATTAAGAACTAACTTCCTAAACTGGATTACATTAAGATCTGGTTATGCCAGACTATCTGGATATTCTGGTATTGAGCTGAAACTTGGATCTCTGGGACATTCATGGAATCTGATATTAATACAGACAGAGTAAGGTGGTGGTGGAGTGGACATTTTTATTAGAAAATAACTTCTCTGTCTCGTTACTGAAATCCATTTCCTTGACCCCAAATTGATCTCTATCATTTAGCCTTTGTCTGGGAGAAAAGTGGTGGAGGGAAAGAAAGATTGAGAAAAAAGTTCAAAAATATTTACTCAGCAATAATTTTGTGTGGAATTTTTCAGGATGATAATTTGAAAAAGGCTTCATTCACTGCTACAATGGCTCCTTTGAGTGGCGCATGCAGCTTGAGCAGCGTCGGGGTTGGCCCCTCGCCAGAGGCCAGGTCTGTTAAAGCCAAGGGGAAGAAAAGAGGCCTGTTTTACAGAAGGAAAAGAGAGAAACAGACACATGCTCTCCCTATGTTTCTCTCTCTCTCTCTCTCTTTCTCTCTCTTTCTTTCTCTCTCTCTTTCTTTCTCTCTCTCTCTCTCTCTCTTTCCCAGTCTCTTTCTTTCTTTCTTATCCACACACAGGTACTGGTTGTCACCGTCACATGCATGATTGTTTGAGACTCCAGTTGAACCTGGGTTAACTCTGCGAGGCAGCATGCTGTATTTTTCTCCAACTTTTCCAACATATGAGGTGAGAGAGAGAGAGAGAGGGAGACAGAGAGACGGTGAGAGACAAGAGAAGAAGAAAATGTTTGAAAAACAAAGGCTGAACCTGCGTGTTATTGGTTGTTTTCACTCAGAACCAAGTGAAATAATGGGTGTCTTCAGGACTGCAGTGGAGCTGTTTTATGTGTTTGTGTTAGTGCTGGGACTGGGACTGAGCACAGCAGCTAGCAGCTGGATGCCTGTACCCMAGCCAAGCCGTGTGTGTGTGGACATACTGTACAGTCAGCCCCTGCCAAGCCTGTACCTGTAAACTTGTGTGTGGTCAGAGGTTAATATATTATGTARGCTAACAAACAATGCTAACCCATTAGCTCAGGGCCAGGGACCCTGTCTGCGGTACAAATCACTYTTAATATTTAGCCTCTGTGTGGTTTCAATCATATTTTTTATCTTCGCCTCCAGCTATAGAGGGAAAAATACCAAGACCCCCCTAAACAGTCTGGTAAAAGTGTGTGTGGTGGTGCTCTGCTGGAGGGAGGAATGTAACTCTCTGTTGGACACATTGGATTATTAATGAAGCACATCTTGGAGTGTGGTAGTAAGAGCCAAGGACATGGAAGAGCTAACAGATACGGATACATAAAAAACATGTGGTTCTCGCTCAGGCTCACACACATCCAGTGTGTATGTGTGGGGAGGAGGCAAGGGGTACGTGAGGTGTGTAGGGGGGGTTGCGAACTGGCGAGGACTTGACATCCTGACAGGTTTAATAACTGGCTCAATCATGGCTCCCCATCTTCCGTTGCCCCTTCTTCTCTCGGCTTCCCAGAGTGATGGCTGAATGAAGGAGGTGAAGTTGATAGTAGACTTAATCTATTGCTCCACTGCCAGTCAAATGTTCTACTGAACACGAGAGAAAACAGACGCACTTAGAACAGCCTCCCATACCCGGTTCCTGGAGGACTACCATCCTGTAGTTTTAACTCCAACCCTGCGTGGAGGACTACCATCCTGTAGGTTTAACTCCAACCCGGTGCTGGAGACTACCATCCTGTAGGTTTTAACTCCAACCCTGTTCCTGGAGACTACCATCCTGTAGGTTTTAACTCCAACCCTGTTCCTGGGAGAGCTACCATCCTGTAGGTTTTAACTCCAACCCTGTTCCTGGAAGCTACCGTCCTGCTAGCGTTTTAACTCCAACCCTAATCTACCACAACCTGATTCTGATGATTTAGCTGGTAGATAAACTGAACCAGGTTAGTTACAACTGGGGTTGGAGTTAAAACCTACAGGACAGTAGCTCTCCAGGAACAGGGTTGGAGTTAAACTACAGGATGGTAGTCTCCAGAAACAGGGTTGAGTTAAAACCTACAGATGGTAGTCCTCCAGGACAGGGTTGGAGTTAAAACCTACAGGAGGTAGCCTCCAGGAACAGGGTTGAGTTAAAACCTACAGGATGGTAGTGCCTCCAGGAACAGGGTTGGAGTTAAAACTACAGGATGGTTAGTCCTCCAGAACAGGTGAGTTAAAACTACAGACGTATCATCTCCAGAACAGGGTTGGAGTTAAAACGTACAGGACGTAACTCTCCAGGAACAGGGTTGGAGTTAAAAACCTACCAGAGGTATCTCCAGAACAGGGTTGGAGTTAAAACCTACAGGACGGTAACTCTCCAGGAACAGGGTTGGAGGGCCTCTGATTTAGAAGACGAAAACAGAACCTCAAATGTTTGTTTTCAGTTTTTATTTAAACTTTAATAATGTCAACATTTGTGTTTTTTTGCTCATAAAAATATGTTCACTTAATTCAAAAGGACATGGAAAGAGACGAACAATAAACAACGAAAAGCTTCCCAAAATAAACAGGGAAAATAGGAATAATATCAAAAATATTTCTGGATATTTTTAATGTTTTTTGTATTGTAAAACCAAGTATTCCAGTTAAGTTGTTTTGGTAGTTTTACACACTTTAAACGATGTATTTTAAGTGTTAAAATTGAGGCTAAGTATTTGTTTAGATGGTATAAGATTTAGTGTAGACAGCATCCACCAACCCTTCTTCCTTCAATCTTAATCTCCTGTGTTGTTTTACTTAAAATATAGCATTTAGTGTAAATATTGAGGCCTAAGTATTGTTTAGATGTATAAATTTAGTGTAGACAGCATCCACCAACCCTCCTTCCTTCCAATCTTAATCTCCTGTTTGTTTTCACTAAAATAATAGTCATGTACACTGCCTGGTCACTAAGCATGTTAGAAGAGGACCCCTTCTTAACATGCCCATTTCAGGAGGTTTTATTACTTTTAAAGACATGCGCCGGAACTTTAGCGACTGCTAAGTATTTGTAAACCTCCCACTTTGGCTGGATGTGTCAATGTGTAGTTCAAAAATGCATACTCTATTCACAGAATTACTGTCTTACCTCAATAAGCCATTTAATGCCTAGTTTAAAATGAACTTTTTCTCGAACTGCTGTGCCATTTTCTCTACATTTTTCCCCTAGCAATTCAAGTTCTAGCCAATGAGCTTTTGCCCCTTGCCATTGAGCGACAGCTAGCTAGATGCACAACACAGAACGAGAAAGATAAATACGTGGGCACATATCTGCACATATGCGACATAGTACGCAGGGAAACATTTTGTCTCGTGAATGCTACTAACGAACTACTGGCTAAAAAACTATACAAAGTACTGGAGAATGTCTTTAAATGTAGTGGAGGTGTGTGTGTGTGTGTGTGGTGTGTGGTGGGGGGATACAGTACTACTGAAGCATGACAGTGACTTGATGTCTGCTGCTCTGTGCACAAGACGGGACATGCTGCCACATTATCACTGAGCTGTTACCGACAGAGATCTTCATATGTAGTCGGCACTGAGATCCTCATCGGGCGCAGGCAGGTTAGCCCAGACACATAAAAGTTACTTAGACTGTTTTCACATTCTGAGATTTGAATCTCAACACTGTGTTTCAGCATATTCTAGTTTGGTGTACAACTTCTTTCCAAATACTAGTCCTCAATGTCCCTCGTCCCAGACAGAGCCCATATAAAACCTTCAAACTATATGCTACGCTTGGACTTTTCATAGTCTGCTTGGCTGCAAGTGAGCAAGACGGGGGACCCTCTTTTTCCAAAGACCAGTTAATGGTGCACAACAAAGCACCATAGAGGCTAATTCTCCTGAGGGAAATCCACAAGCATCTATCTCTGAGGCTAGGCTAGGCTAACAAGTGCGTTCTTGTGAATTGCGGTTTACTGAAATAACTGTTGTCCCTCTTGGGGACAAAAACATGAATAAAGCCATTAGAAATGAACTGTTTATTTCCCTTCTCTCTGTGGTAATCATGTGTGTGTGGTTGATCTGAGGCAGGCTCAGGGGATGTTTGAAGTTCGCTGCAGCACAGAAACAAATGTTAGGGTTTCAGCCAACTGAAACTGTTATCGGTGCTTTTTGTGCGGGGGGCGGGGGTAGGGGATGGGGTTGAGGGCCAGAGAATGGAGAGGGGATTTAGTAAGTCTGCCCAGACTTACAGCTGCTTAGACTGTCTGACATTCGTAGGGTAAAGCCTTTGATTGACTTTGCTGGTACAAACGAGTTTTAATCTTCAAAGATTTTAATCTGTCTGTTAAATCACAAGCAGTTAGGGGGGGGTGGAAGGGTGGTAACAGTCACGTACTTAGAGAAAAACAACAGCAAGAGTATAAAAACATTTACAAACACAACAAAAAAATGACAATTTCACTAAGCAATTGAGCCGAAACAAAGCATGATAAATGTCAGGCACCTTGCTTTTCAATTACTGAAAAAAGTTCTCTTCATTTGGTGACTGGGATGTCATTCACAGCAAGCACCACTGGGGTAGTGCTGAGGTGCTACGGAGCAAAATAATTGCTTATACTCTTTTTACATAGTTCAGTTATCACAAGGGGTGCACAGCAAGACAACCCCATTTCAGTGCAGACCCCATTTTAGAGTAGACACAGCAGGGATTAGGTCACTATGACCCTGATGTCTCTCTGCCTGGCCCAGCCTCGCTTGACCTTTGACCTGYTGTGGAGAGTGGGYGCACTCAGTAGTGAGCCGCGGGGCGCCAGTCCAGCAATGTGATTGTAGAAACAAAGCAGGAGGTGTGGAAATAAGAATAAAGGCACTTTAAAAGGCTTCCTTATTTTCAAATAATCCTTTCAAACATATTTTAATGTCTGCACAGTTAAGTATTTGTTCCGTTTCTCAATTGCTGACCCATKGCTGGCCGGTCCTCTCTCTTTCTCCTCCACTGTCACCAACAACTCTTGCTGGTGTCTAGTCCGTGAGGGAAGGAGTAGCTAGAGGTACTTAGTCTTACCYTCTGGGTCTGAGTAGCAACAGAGATGGGCGTCAGAAATAAGAGGGCTTATGAGAGAGAGCCATGTTGTTGTTCGGCGTGCAATGATCCTGTATTAGCAGCACCTCGTACTCCAGGCCGCCATTTTGAACCACAGCCGGCTCCGGCTGCTTTTGGGGCATCGCCCCTCCAATGTTGGAACCAGCCTTGACTCCCTCCAGCTCCAGCTGGGCTGGCTCACACTCCAGATCCAGGTGGCCCTTGGCCCGTTTCCTCCTTATGTAGCACACCACCCCCACGGCGGCTGCAACCAGGACTAGGAGCAGCAGAATGGCCAGAGCCGGCACCAGCATGGTAGTCAGCCTCTTGTCCTCCACCTGCCTCCCTGTGGCAGTGTGCTGCTGGGCCGCTGTGTGGGCCTCCGTGCAGACGCTGTCCCCACCGCTGAGGTCGCCCAGCGGGCTGGCGCACACCGTGTAGGTGGAGTTGGGCCGCAGCCCCCTCAGGGTGTACTCTGGGTAGGAAGCGGGCACGCTGAGCTGCATGGGACGCCGGTCRGGCCCCGACAGGTTGCGGTATGTCAGACGGATGCCGCGGATGTAGGGCCGGACCTTGATGTAGCGGTGCAGGTCCAGCAGGATGGAGGAGCTGGTCACCAGGCGCGAGCTGATGTCGGGGGCGTCGGCGGTGACAGTTGCCGCGGAAATGTCATTGTTGTTGTGATTGTGGTCCTGATCGGGAGGGGGGTGGGAGTGGTGGCGGTTCTCGCAATAGGTGCCGTAGAAGCCACGAGGGCAGGTGCACTCCAGATGGCCTTGCCCGTCCAGCCGACAGGTGCCCCCATTCAAGCAGGTCTGGGAGGGGCAGAAGAAGTCCACCTCTGGGTCTTGGCTGCTGCTGGTGGGAGAGGAAGGGACGGGGAGCGGGGGCTGGCTGTTTGTCCCAGTTGAGTTGTCCTCCTCACTGGGCCCRGGTGCAGGGATGGCTGGGGAGGTGCTAGGCAGGGTGGTGATCGGAGGGGGCATGGTGGTGCTGGTTCTGACTGTGCTAGCGGTGACAGTAGTGGTGGTGGGGCARCCAAACTCCCTGTGCTCCAGCCTCTCCAGCACCTTCCCAGCGTTGAGGGGAGGGAAGTGGCAGCGGGTCTCCTCCGTCCTGCCCAGAGTCACCCCCTGGTTCCTGAGCCACCCGGGGAACCAGGCCAGGGTGCAYAGGCAGTTGAAAGGGTTCTCRGCCACCGTTAGCTTAGTCAGGTGAGGGAAAAGCTGTGCGAACCCGTCGGGCAAGCCCTGCAGACTCAGGTTGCTGATGTCCAGCTCCTGGAGCTCGCTCAGGTTCTTCAGGTCCTCCAGCTTCAGTGGGCCCATGGGGTTCCCGGCCAGGCTCAGGTAGATCAGGCCCCGGGCCTCCCTCAGCGCCAGGGGGAAGGAGCCCAGCTCGTTGCCAGAGATGTCCAGTTCGTGGAGGTTCCCCAGGCTGGCCATCAGGTCCTCGTTCAGGCTTTCGAGGCCCAGGCCGGCCAGCTTCAGAGACTCCAGGTTGGGCATCTGGAGGTCGGCTGACCCCAGGGATGGGAGGGTGTTGAAGCGGAGGTCCAGAAGCAGCAGTCTGGGCATGGCTAGGGCGGGGAGCGAGGTGAGCTGGTTTCCCTGCAGCTTGAGCTCCAGCAGCTGCTCCAKGCCGTGGAAGGCGGCAGGGTGTATAGTCCGGATGTGGTTGCTGTAGAGGTACAGCCTCTCCAGTAGGGCCATGCCTGCAAAGGTCTCCTCTGACAGATGGGTGATCTGGTTGGCTGAGAGGTCCAAGTTCCTCAGGGAAGTCAGAGGCTCAAACACCCGGTCGGGCAGTACCGTGACTTTGTTCTGACTCAGATCCAGCATCTCCAGGCTCTCCATCCCCACAAAGTCTTCCTCCACCAGGGTCTCGATGCTTGGCGAAGAGGTAGAGGTTCTTGGTGGTTCCGGGACGCCGTGGGGCATGGTGGCAGAGCGGCGCTGGAACAGAAGATGGATTCTGGGGTGGAGCAGGTGCAGTCCTGGGGACAGTCGCTGGCCAGGTCCTGCCGGGGAGCCGGAGCAAGAGGAGAAGGAGGAAGGGCGTCAGCGGAGGGAGGAAGAAGGCCTTCATGGTGGCACTGGAGTCACTCTCTCTCCTCTTCAGCCTGAAAGGACAGATCAAGACAAGGTCAGCTATAGAAAGAGATGCTTTAAACGCAGGGCCATTGAGTAATAGAATACACAGACGAGACAAGTCTTATTCTTGTCATGTCTTTCTGGAAACTGTGAAGGACATGGGAAAGGAGGCAACCTAGAGGTGTAGAACATAGAGACACCTAGAGGTGTAGGACATAGAGACAGCTAGAGGTGTAGGACATAGAGACACCTAGAGGTGTAGGACATAGAGACAGCCTAGAGGTTGTAGGAACATAGAGACAGCCTAGAGGTGTAGGACATAGAGACACCTAGAGGTGTAGGACATAGAGACACCTAGAGGTGTAGGACATAGAGACAGCCTAGAGGTGTAGGACATAGAGACAGCCTAGAGGTGTAGGACATAGAGAACAGCTAGAGGTGTAAGGACATAGAGACAGCCTAGAGGTGTAGGACATAGAGACAGCCTAGAGGTGTAGGACATAGAGACAGCCTAGAGGTGTAGGACATAGAGACAGCCTAGAGGTTGTAGGACATAGAGACAGCCTAGAGGTGTAGGACATAGAAGCAGCCTAGAGGTGTAGGACATAGAGACAGCCTAGAGGTGTAGGACATAGAGACAACCTAGAGGTGTAGGAACATAGAGACAGCCTAGAGGTGTAGGACATAGAGACAGCCAGAGGTGTAGGACATAGAGACAGCCTAGAGGTGTAGGACATAGAGACAGCCTAGAGGTGTAGGACATAGAGACAGCCTAGAGGTGTAGGACATAGAGACAGCCTAGAGGTTAGGACATAAGAGACAGCCTAGAGGTGTAGACATAGAGACAGCCTAGAGGTGTAGGACATAGAGACAGCCTAGAGTGTAGGACATGAGACACTAGAGGTGTAGGACATAGAGACAGCCTAGAGGTGTAGGACATAGAGACAGCCTAGAGGTGTAGGACATAGGACACAGCCTAGAGGTGTAAGGACATAGAGACAGCCTAGAGGTGTAGGACATAGAGATACAGCCTAGAGGTGTAGGACAATAGAGACAGCCTAGAGGTGTAGGACATAGAGACAGCCTAGAGGTGTAGGACATAGAGACAGCCTAGAGGTTAGGACATAGAGACAGCCTAGAGGTGTAGGACATAGAGACAGCCTAGAGTGTGTAGGACATAGAGACAGCCTAGAGGTGTAGGACATAGAGACAGCCTAGAGGTGTAGGACATAGAGACAGCCTAGAGGTGTAGGACATAGAGACAGCCTAGAGGTGTAGGACATAGAGACAGCCTAGAGGTGTAGGACATAGAGACAGCCTAGAGGTGTAGGACATAGAGACAGCCTAGAGGTTGAGGACATAGAGAACAGCCTAGAGGTGTAGGACATAGAGACAGCCTAGAGGTGTAGGACCATAGAGACAGCCTAGAGGTGTAGGACATAGAGACAGCCTAGAGGTGTAGGACATAGAGGTATAGTGCTAATTTGGATAAACAGTAATTCTGTACTATAACTACCCTTCATAATCTGTATAATGCGTCACAAATCTGTATAGATCTTTATGATGTATTAGTTTCTCTTTTTTCATGTGGTTAGCACAATATGTGGGGTTATTATCGTCGTCTAGACTGAGCACACATGAAGGATCAAAGACGTGGTCTCTTGACACAGGGCTCTTCAAACAATGGGCCGTAGTTCGGCAGTGACCTCAGGGCTTTGAGTAATTTTCCACTGGACTCAGGGGAAAGAAAGTTCCCTTTGCTACTCTCTATCTATTTACTGTAGCCCAGTCTGACCAAGGTGACTTGAACTCGATAGTATTGTATCAGACACTGAAGAATGGATGTGGATCCTGGATGGTGTTTTCCTAGAGCAGATTGTTAGTTACTGTGGTAGCAGGTTTGGTAGCTGCTTCATTAACATAAACCTTGCTGTAGGTCCTGGTAGTACTTGGTGCTGTGTACTGGTAAATACATGTATGTGTGCCTCTGTCTCTCTGTCTCTCTGTGCCTGCCTGTGTCTGTCTGTCTCTCTTTCTGTGTCTGTCTCTCTGTCCTCTCTGTGCTTGTCTGTGTGTCTCTCTCTGTGTCTGTCTCTCTCTCAGGGTCTGGACAGTCACCACTACCATTTACAGTTCTTCGCACACTGTGGTTGAACAGGAAGCACGTTTAACCATTTTCTCCATGTTTACGACAAACTCTTTAGCCTGTGAAACCACATTACACCACACACGCACGAACACACACACACAAATTGTTCAGATTACGATGTATGAGGAAGGCCATGAAGCCTGTCAAGAACTCCAGTCACCAAGCCACGGACTGTTACCATCTGGCAAATGGTATCGGTCTCGGACAACAGGCTCCGAGCCCGCTTCTACCACAGGCATCAGACTTTGAACAACAAACCCTAGCTGTTTACCTGCTCAGACCTGCACCTTAGAGGCTGTTTACACTGACTCACACATCCACCGCACCACCAGATCCCATCAGACTACACACGACAACATGCACCCTACGACCACACTGACTAGCTTTAATACCTACCACAACCTGACAATACACACACAACACACACACAGCACACACACACCACGTCAACACTGCTGTTGGATTTGATACTTCTATTCAACTGCGTAAAGACACTACCCACTTTACATTTGGAACACTGCTTGATCATTACACATTCATCATCTGTACTGTATATCTTATTAGATCTGTTTTATTACTATGGAACTATCTTCCTCTATGACTTATTATTTAGATTCAACTTTTCTATTATTATTGATATGGATATTGTACTGCATTGTTGAGGGAGCTAGCGTGTTAGCATTTCACTGACCTTTTATACCTGCTGTTAACTGTTTTATACCTGCTGTTAACTGTTTTATACCTGCTGTCAACTGTTTAATACCTGCTGTCAACTGTTTTATACCTGCTGTTAATAGTTGTATACCTGCTGTTAACTGTTTTATACCTGCTGTTAACTGTTTATACCTGCTGTTAACGGTTTTTATACTGTATTGGAGTTTACTGGAGTTTTTTTTTTTTTTACCTTGGTGTTAAAGTTTTAATACCTGCTGTTGACGGTTTTCTACCTGCTGTAACTGTTTTATCCTGCTGTTAACTGTTTTATCCCTGCTGTTAACTGTTTTATCCCTGCTTTAACTGTTTTATACCTGCTCTAACTGTTTTCTACCTGCTGTAACTGTTTTATCCCTGCTGTTAACTGTTTTATCCCTGCTGTTTAACTGTTTATCCCTGCTGTTAACTGTTTTATCCCTGCTGTTAACTTTTTATACCTGCTCTTAACTGTTTTAAACCTGCTGTTAACTGTTTTCTACCTGCTGTTAACTGTTTTATCCCTGCTGTTAACTGTTTTATCCCTGCGTTAACTGTTTCTACCTGCTGTTACGGTTTTATACCTGCTGTTTAACTTTTTTGTTATACCTACTGTTAACGGTTTTCTTATACCTACTGTTAATAACTGTAACAAAAAATTTGATCTGGAGGATTACATGAGAGCGAGAGTGTGTGTGATTCTGTGTCTCAGTGTAAAACAGTGTCTTAATGCTGCAGTACAAACTGCTCCTTGTTTCCCTCTCATTTCTCCACTTTTACAACTGTACCAAGTCTCTGTCTGTGACTGGAATGATGTGATATACGATATAGTGCATGTGTGCATGCATCTGTGGGTGATTTAGCTTGCGGTGCTCTAAACTTGTGTCCTTATCGATATCCTGGAGATGCTTTCCTGACAAACGCTCAGTATAAATCACCTAACATTAGAATGTTGTCATTACTCAACACTTTGGCCAACGCTCCTTACTAAACACGTCTGAAATACAGTAGAAACTCAGAGATGCTGAGAGAGGTGCTTTGTATCCAAAGAGAGGATAGTGTCAGATGGGCAAGTCAAGTAATTTACACCCCGGATTCACTTGAGACCCAGCATATTCAGGCCCGAGACGGGACACCTGTAAGATCACATAACTTCGACTTGAGTTGAAAGAGATCGAGGGAAGGGAGGAAAGAAAGAGGGGGAATGGAGGGCATATAAAGGGAAGACGAGCCGCTCAAGTGAGTCATTGAAGACGTTTATCACCTTCCGTTCCGAGGATTAATCGCACGGGTTAGTGGCCTTGAGCGAGGAGAGAGTAAAATAAAGATTTTCAATCTTTCTTCCTTCTGTCCTCCCTTCTCTCTCTCCCTACTTCTCTCTTTCTCTCCTCCCTCCTTCTCTCTCTCTCTCTCTGGGCGTAAAAGGACAGTGTGGGGGTTTAAATATCCGCAGTTCACGTCGGGGTGAAATACGCCAAGCTTAGTTTTATTGGACACTGCAGGGGAGACTGCGACGGTGTTATTTTCTCTCCTTTAAACATGAGCCACGCAGACACAGTCATCTGATTTATATTAACTATTCCTTTTCTCCACCTGCAGTGTTTCCACTTTCTCTTTAATTCTGCTTTTATTTGGAAAGCAGGTTTCAACATTTAAAAAATGTCATGATTTTGTGTGGTGGGGGGGGGGCTGCTCGCTGTGTGAGTGGAAATTGTAGACACCTTCAGGTTGAAATTGTTCACTTAAGGGAGTTTCTTAAGCGGGGTTTTAATGGTACTGGTTACTTTTTGGGTACACCTGGATTGTTCTTGTATAGTAGGGTTTGTCCTGACAAATCTACCCATATACTCCCAGAGAACACTGTTCTGAGTTGCTTCAGGGTTGAAAGGCTACAACACTAAAAACGTCCTAGACAATGACTTTCCCATATATTTTCCTTTCTATCTTCTCTCTTCCTTTCTGCCTCGCTGTCTGTCGTTACTCACTTGTAGCACTGACCCACCCGTTCAGCCAATGCACAACTTTGCTGCAACCTTGTAGCAACATTGTGAGGCAGAGATCACACTCTCCCATCTGAAAACACAACCCTGAGCTACGGAGATAGTGCCACCATGGTTACGGTAACTTCCGCCCTTACCCTTCCACTTTCTCCAAACATTGCCAGTCATTCTCAAGGTCTCTCTCTCTGCTGACTCTTTGATATAGGAGTCTTTTGCCTGCAGAGAGACACATTATCACGTCCTGCATTAGGTCATACTGTAGCCGCCTTTCCACAACAAGTCATTATCTTATAGCTAATCACGCTGTTATAGTTAATTACTGATTGAATTTATTCAACTTAGTCTAGTTGCTTCTGCGTCACATTGAATAATAATCTGGTTGTTTGGTTGTGTGCCATTGCCACGTTGTTCCCAGAGTCTGGAAATCTTTTATCCAAGTTTATCTGTCCGAAAAGTTGCCTCTGCTTCCTTGTCTCTCTAACGATGAATGAACCATCATCATCTTCACCTTTATCCCTCACTCTATCTCTGTTCTCTCTGGTTCTAGCTCCTACTCTCAGCAGACAACACAAGCGGTATGTGCCTGTGTGTAATAACTGTTATAATGCCTGAACCCCACTGATGATGGCCATGACATATGATGAACTTTGCAGAAGGAAACAGAGCAGGTTTTTTGCATTCTTGCGGCTGGCGTTTCATTAARTCACTGGCAGCCYTGCGATKTTTTCCTCCAAAAGCCGGTTTTAGTTGCGGCCGTATAAAACTACCAGAAATGCACAGGGCTTGTGCCAAGTAGATATTASTGTTGAAGCGGAGCCACKGAGTACACTTCCACTGCATATCTACCATCTGTTTTCCCCCTCTGGAGTTTCCCTGTTCTATTTTACTGTTCTTTATTTCCATTGTACATTTTCTTTACTGATAAACACGGCCTCGAATGTCAAGAGTTGGAGAGGAGATGTAAGGGCTGGGAGGCCGGGGAAAGAGGAAGGCGGGGGGGGGACACACAGGCCATGAAAGTGAATTTCTAGCCCAGTATCATCCCTTCACATCACGCCACCACTGTGGTATGTATTTTCCTCCTCTTTCAGCATACCTCTCTTTTCTCATTCCCCTCTTCCTGGAAATCATAACCCTTGATATGAAAATGTTTTTTTCCCCTGTAGTTCCTTGAAACCGGATTACGTTAAAGAAGAGATGCGTAGTGGTAATATCTCGGATCCATTCCCTGAGCTACACATTCCTAGTGTTATGTTCCAAGTCATTACATGTTAAAGCCAAGGCTGGGCAGAGATGTATTGTTATACAGCCAAATACCAATAAAGTAGCTTTAGTATTGTGCCATTGGGTCAGGTTAACAAAGTAGCCAGCAGCTAACTCACTAACAGCTATCAACAGCCAACACCTGCTAACTCTGCGAGAAATACCTCTTAACTTCTGCCAACAGTGTAAAAAGTACTAACTTAGCTTTTCTTTTTGCCAACAATGCAAAAGTACTGTGTTGGACCCATCAGACTAGGTATAGGCCTAGTAATTGTTTCTGGAAAATCTTGTTCAGACAGTGAAGATAGCATCTGATGGAGGTACTGCCATTTGACCACAGTGTAATGGGTAGTAGGGGTGAGGGGTCGCAGTTATCCCATGGGTTTAAACACAACGCCTGGGGAATACATTTAATGGACTGATAATGGAATTCAGTGGATTGTAATGGATTCTGCCCATTGCTCATGTAACTGGCGGTCCGTCTGAACTGCACTTCAACATTACATGTGTAGAGAACTTCCCTCACAGGAAAATCAAGTTATTCTAATTAGAGTTTTTCTACTAGCAGGTTCTTAACTATGACTTCTTTCGGCTTATGGTGTGCCTTTGCTGAAGTTTTCTAATGTGGCTTGAGTTTTTCCTTCGGTTCAGCCATAAAGTCAACAGAGACATGAACCCGGGCTCTTCTCATGATATCCAGCCTATAAATAAAAGAGCAGGAAGGCTGGTAGTATATTACAGGGCTGGGGAATGTGAAGAGGTAGATGGGAAGTAGTCGTGGCTGGATGGATCTGCTGTGCTGGCTGGATGGATGGATGGATGACTGCCTGTGTGTAGAGAAAAAGGGATTGGGAAAGAATAACAGAAGATGAAGGCTGGGGAAAGGGACACACTAACAACAGTTTGGAGGATGGTAAAACAGACATTTGCAAGCTTGCCTGGCGCAATGGAACAATGGAATAGTCCCTAAAGTGCAATCCCCGATCATCTGGCACTCCAGGCAGACTCAATCGACACCAAAGTATTTAAAAGAAGAAGCAAAAAACTATTTTGACCCAAGGTCTGTCACAACTACACACATACAGCAGTATGCCATTTGTGTGGAATGTGTCTGAAGCGGTACAGAACAATATCCAGCCAATCACACCTCTCCCTGAACAGAGGGAGCCAATCAGGCGCTGGAGGATACAAGCAAGAGACGGGGGACGGGTGTAGGGGAGCAGGGCCAGAATACACAAGATCAAGGTAGCCATGCAGTAAGATGGAGGTATTGAGTGTCGGGAGAGGGAGAGAGAGGGGGGCCGACATGAAAGAAAGCGAGAGGACGTAAGGAGGGGAGCTATGTAGATGAAGTTTGGAATATTTTCCTAAGAAACCCAATGTTGTGATTCTTGCTCTCTGGGGTCTATGTTTATTTTACTGTGCCTCATTCCGACATGGGTCCAGAGAATCTGATAGCCGCAAGGAGGGAGCCATGAGGCTGGGGCAGCAGAGAGGGAGCCATGAGGGCTGGGGCAGGCAGAAGGGAGCCATGAGGCTGGGGCAGGCATAGAGAAGGGAGCCATGAGGCTGGGGCAAGCCAGAGAGGGAGCCATGAGGCTGGGGCAAGCAGAGAGGGAGCCATGAGTCTGTGCGGCAGAGAGGGAGCCATGAGTGCTGGGTGCCGGCAGAGAGGGAGCCATGAGTCTGGTGCCGGCAGAGAGGGAGCCATGAGGCTGGGGCAGGCAGAGAGGGAGCCATGAGGCTGGGGCAGCCAGAGAAGGGAGCCATGAGGCTGGGGGCAGGCAGAGAGGGAAGCCATGAGGCTGGGGCAGGCAAGAGAGGGAGCCATGAGGCCTGGGGCAGGCAGAGAGGAGCCATGAGGTGGGGCAACGGCAGACAGGGAGCCATGAGGCTGGGGCAGGCAGACAGGGAGCCATGAGGCTGGGCAGGCAGACAGGGAGCCATGAGGCTGGGGCAAGGCTAGAAGAGGGAGGCCATTGGAGGACATAGAGAGGAAAATAGGACAGAGCAGATGGGGTGTATTCAGTGGAGGTTTTGGTTTCTGACTTAGAATATGTGGACAACTACAAATACCTAGGTGTCTGGCTAGATTGTAAACTCTCCTTCCAGACTCACATTAAACATCCCCAATCCAAAATTAAATCTAGAATCGCTTCCTATTTCACAACAATGCATCCTTCACTCATGCTGCCAAACATACCCTCGTAAAACCGATCCTCGACTTCGGCGATGTCATTTACAAAATAGCCTCCAACAATCTACTCAGCAATTGGATGCAGTCTTCACAGTGCCATCCGTTTTGTCACCAAAGCCCCATATACTACCCACCACTGCGACCTGTATGCTCTCGTTGGCTGGCCCTCGCTACATATTCGTCGTCAAACCCACTGGCTCCAGGTCATCTATAAGTATTTTCTAGGTAAAGCCGCCGTTATCTCAGCTCCCTGGTCACCATAGCAGCACCCATCCGGCATGGCACTAGCAGGTTAATCTCACTGGTCAACCCCAAGTCAATTCCTCCTTTGGCCGCCTCTCCTTCCAGTTCTCTGCTGCCATGACTGGAAACGAATTGCAAAATTCACGGAAACTGGAGACCCATATCTCCCTCACTAACATTAAGCACCAGCTGTCAGAGCAGGTCACAGATCACTGCACTGTAGATAGCCCATCTGTAAATAGCCCATCCAATTACCTCATCCCCCATACTGTTATTTATTTTGCTCCTTTGCACCTCAGTATCTCTACTTGCACACTCATCTTCTGCACATCTATCACTCCACGTGTTTAATTGCTATATTGTAATTATTTCGCCACTAATGGCCTATTAATTGTGTAACTCTGTGTTGTTGTTTGTGTCGAACTGTTTTGCTTTATCTTGGCCAGGTCGCAGTTGTAAATGAGAACTTGTTTCAACTGGCCTAACTGGTTAAATAAAGGTGAAATAAGTCAAATAAAGTGAAACGTTCAGAACGTTGCAGATAGAAATGTATAGAATAGAGACTCCACCACCTGACACACAGTCATGTCTGTTCCAACACCTGGGTTCTAATACTATTTCAAATCATTTCAAATACTCCTTTGGAAGATTTGGGCCAGTGGTTGAACCCAGGTCTGCTATCATCCTGGGAGGAATGCAGCCGTTAAGCGTCACCTTCTCTCCCCCTCGGGCTTGTCATTTCCCTTCTGCTGTCTCCACCGCTCTTTTGCCTCCCTCTCTGTTTAAACTTGAAACATTCCTGAGATGTGCAGCAGCTGAGTTTGAAAGGGAGCTTCCTCCGAGTCTCATCTGTCTACAAACACACACTCGGCCCTTGCAACGTTAGATTAAGAGGACGTTTCCCCTTTAGGAAAGCTATATATTTTCCCAAGAAAAATGGGAAAATCTCAACAGACTAGGGACTTGACTATGTGTGGATGGAGTAAGCACAGAATGACACAGAAACACTAGAGGACATACAGTACATAACAATATGTATCTCTATGGGAGTAGGGCTTTCTTTGTTCCTACTCCCATTACACAACTAGAGTTATAACCTCTGTGCTCTCTGGGTTTGAATTTGACCGTATCTATTATAGAAAGCTGATGAATGTGTGGCACTGCTGGTGCTTCAGGCCAGGAGCCTGTGGTAGAGGAGAGTATGCATGGCAACATCTTTGCGTAACACTGTGCAAGAAAAACATGTGGCTGAAAATGTAAATAAAGAGAAGTGGATCGAGAATGAAAGAAGGCCTTTCTCTCTCTCCCTGCTCTCTCGCTCTCTGTCCCTCTTTTTCTTCTCAAGACATAGAGGAAAAAGCAAGAAAACAGGGAAACCAAAAGGAGAGAGAGAGAAAAAAAGGTCCAACAAGCTAGGAGGAACAGAAAGAAGGGTCGGCCCTGTCACTTGTCAGTCAAGTGGAGGGCTGAGATGGGTTATAAATGTCTAGCCTGCATGAGAGAGAGTTGTGAAGCCTCAGCAATTACAGCTTCACAGGGCCTCCAAGGCCCAGGGCCCAATGTCAGAAGCCCTTATCTCCAGCAAAAAGATAGGAGCCAGGGCCATGTGGAGAAGCTGTATTGTGAGTTTTGTGCGTGTGGTGTGTGCGTGTGCAGACACCTACTAAATAACACCTATCTCCCCTTGATCCCCCCACAGAGCGGTAACTTGATCTCCCACAGAGCGGTAACTTGATCCCCACAGAGCGGTAACTTGATCCCCCACAGAGCGGTAACTTGATCCTCCCACAGAGCGGTAACTTGATCCTCCCACAGAGCGGTAACTTGATCCCCCCACAGAGCGGTAACTTGATCCCCCCACAGAGCGGTAACTGATCCCCCACAGAGCGTAACTTGATCCCCCCACGAGGGGTAATTGATCCCCCACAGACGGTAACTTGATCCCCCAGAGCGGTAACTTGATCCCCTGTCACTTCTAAGATATCTTAACACTGTGTCATCTTTCCCTCATTCCCCTGGCTGCGGTTCTCTAATGGTACYGCCCTCACGCTGTCCTAGCAGGGGGCAGTCCTGGTCAAAACCATCAATCTCAGACAACGGGGGTCAATGAGAGAAAGAGAGGGAGATGTAGGGAGAGAAAGAGCAGGAGMGGGAGCAGAGAGAGAGAGGAAGATTAAACATCAGCCTAGTGAGAAAGGCCGGATGTGAAGGCGAAGCAGACCTGACATTCGTTAAGCGCCCGTTTGAAGGAATAGAAACTCCTAACATCCATCAGGCTGGTAGTGAGAGCTGGGATAGCATGTTGGGATGTGGCCTGAGCAGCCCCTTTTCTTGTGGTGGGCCTGAAATATACCAGAGAGAGAGTTGTGTGCAGCAGCTTGCAAAGTTCGTTTCACGGTATTGCCCCCGTAACCCCCCCTTCACACCACTACAAAGATACTGTGGCTGCCAGAGGTTCATTGTCCCTGACAGATGTCGTAAAATCATTACCCCTCCTTRCTTTTCTTGTCTCTATTSTCTATATTGCCAGATTCATCTTTGACTGATCTCTCTGTAAGGCTTGTTCTAGTAAAGTCAGAAAGGACAGAAAGTTATTTGTGTCCGACTGAAGATTCTTCGCCAACTGTGCTTTCTCCGATGTCAAGATCTATCTCTGCTTACTATTAGGTTGCATAGCACCTATGGAGAGAAAAGCAGTTTATCATTTACATTTGTTATTATCATTCACTGGATAACAAGCTGCAAGTGTACTTGGCACGGTTACCGAAAGCCTTGATCGTATTGCAGAAGAGGGAAAACAAGTTCTTCAGTTTCTTTCTCTTCCTCCCCCGTCTCTTTCATATTAGTCTCTACCTCCTCTCCATCAACACTTCCCTGCTCCCTCCCTTCCTCCTCAAACCTTATAGATTCAACGGCAAGTTAAACAAGTATGGCCACCGGTGCACAACGTCATAAATACTTCAGCACATTTCTTACACAAGTAAAAAATACTCTGCATTGCATTACACACGTTGCACAACAATGTGGTTAGCATAGCTGACATTATTATACTGCATACTTCACTAACCTAGCTACATGTTTTCATTGAATCCTTCACTAACCTAGCTACATTTTTCATTGACTGTATTACTTCACTAACCTAGCTCACATGTTTTCATTGACTGTATTACTCCACTAACGCTACACATGTTTTCATTGACTGTATCCTTCACTAACCTAGCTACATGTTTTCATTGACTGTATCTTCACTAACCTAGCTACATGTTTCATTGGACTGTATTACTCACTAACCTAGCTACATGTTTTCATTGACTGTAATACTTCACTAACTAGCTACATGTTTCATTGACTGTATCCTTCACTAACCTAGCTACATGTTTTCATTGACTGTATTACTTCACTACCTAGCTACATGTTGTTCATTGACTGTATTACTTCACTAACCTAGCTACATGTTTTCATTGACTGTATCCTTCACTAACCTAAGCTACATGTTTTCATTGACTGTATTACTTCACTAACTAGCTACATGTTTTCATTGACTGTATTACTTCACTAACCTCAGCTACATGTTTTCATTGACTGTATAACTTCACTAACTAGCTACATGTTTCATTGACTGTAACTTCACTAACCTAGCTACAATGTTTTCATTGACTGTATACTTCACTAACCTAGCTACATGTTTTCATTGACTGTATACTTCACTAAACCTAGCTACATGTTTTCATTGACTGTATACTTCACTAACCTAGCTACATGTTTTCATTGACTGTATTACTTCACTAACCTAGCTACATGTTTTCATTGACTGTAACTTCACTAACCTAGCTACATGTTTTCATTGACTGTATTACTTCACAACCTAGCTACTGTTTTCATTGACTGATTACTTCACTAACCTAGCTACATGTTCATTGACTATTACTTCACTAACCTAGCTGACATGTGTTCATTGACTGTATTACTTCACTAACCTAGCTACATGTTTTCATTGACTGTATTACTTCACTAACCTAGCTACATGTTTTCATTACTGTATTCACTAACCTAGCTACATGTTTTCATTGACTGTATTACTTCACTAACCTAGCTACATGTTTCATTGACTGTATCCTTCACTAACCTAGCTACATGTTTTCATTGACTGTATTACTTCACTAACCTAGCTACATGTTTCATTACTGTATTACTTCACTAACCTAGCTACATGTTTTCATTGACTGTATTACTTCACTAACCTAGCTACATGTTTTCATTGACTTATTACTTCACTAACCTAGCTACATGTTTTCATTGACTGTATTACTTCACAACCTAGCTACATGTTTTCATTGACTGTATTACTTCACTAACCTAGCTACATGTTTTCATTGACTGTCGTATTACTTCACTAACCTAGCTACATGTTTCATTGACTGTATACTTCACTAACCTAGCTACATGGTTTCATTGACTGTATTACTTCACTAACCTAGCTACATGTTTTCATTGACTGTGTACTTCACTACCTAGCGACATGTTTTCATTGACTTATCCTTCACTAACCTAGCTACATGTTTTCATTGACTGTGCACCACACTTAAAGAGTTTCAGTTACCAAACTATCCGGGGGTATCAACAATAATGTTTCAGTGTGTCGTGGATTGACCCGTCAGAATTCAGAAACTCCCCCAGAACCTCTTTTCTTCTTTCTACTTTACTCCCCCATTTCTCTTCAATGATCCCCTTTCCTCCTTTACCCATTATCATCTGCTGCTCTCCGTCCTGTCTAGGGGCCCTGGTTTATGGGATGGCGCTGTCATGTTGAGGACGACCCATACTCGGTGCATTGTGGGTAACAGGGTCCAGCTGTGGTCAGGGGGAGGGGGCAGGGACAGTGGAGTTAGGATGGGGTGGTGCGTGGGGTGCTCCTGTTTCACCTCACAGGACAGCAGCTAGGGGGTGGGGGTAAGAGGAGGGGGTCACAGGGGGCAGATAGACCTCAACACCAGTGTTCCCATGCTGCTGAGGTGATATTTTATGATTTTATGTATACACATCCCTAGTGCTGTACACTGCAGTAAATCTATAGAAACTGCTTGAGCCCAATGCTAGTGGGATGCTCGACTGCTGCAGTGAATCTAACAGTGTTAGACCCTGGAGGACTGAGCTCTGGCTCTGTAGTAAGAGATCAGACTGTAATTCATGCTCTAGACTACTAGCATGGTTCCATTAGAAGACAAGGTCCCAGCATAAAAGGACTCTAGGTAGCTAGGCACTCAGCATACTACCTCTCCCTAGTAACTCAGCATACTATCTCTCTCCCTAGGCACTCAGCATACTATCTCTCTCCCTAGCACTCAGCATACACCTCCCTAGTAACTCAGCATACCATCTCTCTCCCTAGATCTCAGCATACTATCTCTCCCTAGGCACTCAGCATACTATCTCTCCCTAGGCACTCAGCATAACTATCTCTCTCCTGGTAACTCAGCATCTATCTCTCTCCCTAGGCACTCAGCATACATCTCTCTCCCTGGTAACTCAGCATACTATCCTCTCTCCCTAGTAACTCAGAGCATAATATCTCTCTCCCTAGGTAACTCAGCATACTATCTCTCTCCCTAGTAACTCAGCATACTATCTCTCTCCCTGGTAACTCAGCATACTATCTCTCTCCCTAGTAACTCAGCATACTATCTCTCTCCCTGGTAACTTCAGCATACTATCTCTCTCCCTAGTAACTCAGCATACTATCCTCTCCCTAACTCAGCATACTATCTCTCTCCCTAGTAACCAGCATACTATCTCTCTCCCTAGTAACTCAGCATACTACTTCTCTCTCCTGGTAACTCAGCATACTATCTCTCTCCCTGGTAACTCAGCATACTCTCTCTCCCTAGGTAACTCAGCATACTATCCTCTCTCCTAGTAACTCAGCATACTATCTCTCCCGTAACTCAGCATACTATCTCTCTCCCTGGTAACTCAGCATACTATCTCTCTCCCTAGTAACTCAGCATACCATCTCTCCCTAGTAACTCACATACCATCTCTCTCCCTAGTAACTCAGCATACCATCTCTCTCCCTAGTAAACTCAGCATACCATCTCTCTCCCTAGTAACTCAGCATACTATCTCTCTCCCTAGTAACCAGCATTTGTTCCTCAGACTCCCAACAGGTTAGTCTCGGTCGCAGTAAACACTGGTCACCAGCACCACCAGAGATGGCTACACACCAGTAAACACTGGTCACCAGCACCACCAGAGATGGCTGCACACCAGTAAACACTGGTCACCAGACCACCAGAGATGGCACACACCAGTAAACAACTGGTCACCAGCACCACCAGAGAGGCTCACACCATAAACACTGGTCACCAGCACCACCAGATGGCTCACACAGTAAACAATGTCACCAGACCACAGAGATGGCTACACACCAATGAACACATAATGGTTGAGAGAGCATCTGCAACACATTGGTTTCTGCAATTGCTCCTCATAGCATTGCAGTTGGTAAACCTTTCATAGCCAGTCATCTCTTCTTCCTAATGAAGTGTTTCCTAAACCCTCAACATTTCCACGATTGGATGTATTCGAAGAACTAGCACACCTGAATCAACTAATGAAGTGCTTGGTGATTGTTGACCAATCAGATGTGCTTATACTGAAACACATGAAATATATGGAATGGCTAGGGGTGCTTGAGGAGAGGTTTGGGAAACCCTGGCCTAACTAATACACTCATTAGATAACCATCACCTGCCAGGAAAACAAAGACTTGAGAGCAATGAGCCATATTACTATTCCTAGAGGTCAGGGGTCAGAGTCAGATTGGCTGTTTCCACTGCTGCTAAAGCGACTGTGTCCTTTGTGTAACCCTCCACCAAGACAAGACAGATAACAGGGCCTGTTTGACACACGGCACACACCCATCGCACGCACGCACACACACACACACACGTACACCACGAACACATGCAGAGACAGAACAGAACAGCAAACACACACACACACACACCTGAGCCTCCTCCCACCGCCACAACAGGTGCACTTTCTGCACTCCTCCAGGGCATTCGAAACCCACAACCTCCTAAATGTGTCTGTACAACTCATGCGACTCAGGCTAAATCCTCCGCGCTTCAGAGCTGCCTTGGCTGCTACATTCCCAGGGAGCGAGGCCGGGAGAGGAGAGGCAGACGATGGCCAGGCCAGACAATAGTCTGTGTTAGCAGATGTTTATACCTCCTCTGAGCTTTAAGGTCTGAGGTTCAGTTTAAATCCTAAAGGAAATGTTGTCTATTCCTCTCCTTTCTTTCTCTAAACATATGCAGAGGAAGGGATTCTAGATTCCCGACAAGATCCCTTGGATGAGATTCACACACACACACTAACTCTCTGTCTGCGCTTTGTAGATCGTAGTATAGGTATTGACACATAGCTGCCGTTGCCTCCCTCAGTCAGCACTGATGAGGTGACCCAGCCCTGTGACCTTTGAACTTTCTGACTAATAAAGTCAGTGAGGTCACAACCCACTCACATGGACACAAAGCAGCCCTCTGTTACACACCTACCATCCCTGTGGTCAATTGGCTGATTATCCAATCACAGCTCTTTATACAGACACGTGGTGAGAGACTAGCCCATTAGGCGTCTGATCTTTACCATACAAAAATATCTCATTCATACAAAGTGTGCAGAGACCAGAACAWTGGATAGGTCTGTATCCTCCTTTCCTTAGTGATGGGTTTTGAACRAACGTTTGATCCCATACCCTAACACCTGTCTGTCTAGTGAAAAKAAAACTGGTTTCCTGATCAGATTCTGGATCAGATTTAAACTGTGAKTATTCTTCAGATAGAGACTGTCCKCTGTAGCTCAGTTGGTAGAGCATGGTGCCACGCCAGGGTTGTGGGTTCGATTCRCACGGGGGACCWGTATGAGATCAAATGTATGTAAGTGGCTCTGGATAAGAGTGTCTGCTACATGACTCAAARGTACAACACTGTCCTGCTCCAGTCATACACTGTKTGTCAGTCAGGGACATAGAAATAGAATTACTAGATAATGTACAAAATTAGATTAGAATGCTAACACGCAGGTCTGAGGTCAGTTAGGGACAGCTACTACAAAGTACAACACTAGCCTCTCTGTGCTCAAATTACAACMGATACACTTMGTTTTCTGACTCTAGATCTGATTTAGATTGTGACTATTCTTCAGAGACTGGCTCTGGTCCTAGAATGCTGGTTTMCTCCTGTTCCCAGGTCAGTCAGCTTTAAACAGCTACTAGCCCCCTGGCCTCTTCACTAACTGACCCATACACACTGACCCCTAGCCTTGGAGACCACTCTGCTTGACCTGAGCACCATCTGTCACACGCCAATGTGGCGTAAAAAGGCAAACCGACGTAGATGCCTCTCTGGGTGAGAACTCTTTCTCTCCCTTTTTTTCTCTCTCTCTCTCGCTCTCTCTCTCCTTCCTCTCTCCTTCCTCTATCTCTCCCTTTTTTCTCTCTCTCCCTTCCTCTCTCTCTCCCTTTTTCTCTCTCTCTCCCTTCCTCTCTCTCTCCCCTTTTTCTCTCTCTCTCTCTCTCTTCTTCTCTCTCTCTCCTCTCTCCTCTCTCTTCCTCTCTCTCTCCTCTTTTTCTCTTCTCTCCTTTCCTCTCTCTCTCCCTTTTTCTCTCTCTCTCCCTTCCTCTCGCTCTCCCTTTTTCTTTCTCTCTCCCTTCCTCTCTCTCTCTCTTTTCTTTCTCTCGCGCTCTCTCTCACTGATGGCTCTTCCTTTGAGGTGGTAGGGGGTTGAGGAGTGAGGATTTGATGGTTCTTGTTGGGAGCAGGAAGGCGCCACGTGTAACGCTGAACCCTGAAATCTATAGTCTTCATGTCATGAAGGAGATATTTGTCCACAGGGCCACTCTATACGGCCGTGTAGTCTGACCTGGGCTGGGATGCAGGAGGCTGGGGTTAACAGCTAGTACTGCTGTAAATGGGAAGGACTGAGGGGAAACAACAGACAAACAGTAGTTCATAGTCATT
>NW_019944233.1:45861-56219 GCF_002910315.2 Salvelinus sp. IW2-2015 | reverse complement strand
AAATTACTGTCCTTACTGTCTATACACACCACATACTGTCCATTAGTCTATACACACCATTCACATGCTGTCCATACGGTCTATACACACCACATACTGTCCATACTGTCTATACACACCATTCACATACTGTCCATACGGTCTATACACACCACATACTGTCCTACTGTCTATACACACCCATTCACATGCTGTCCATACTGTCTATACACACCATTCACATACTGTCTATACACACCATTCACATACTGTCCATACTGTCTATACACACCATTCACATACTGTCTATACATACCATTCACATACTGTCCATAATGTCTATACACACCATTCACATACTGTCTATACATACCATTCACATACTGTCCATAATGTCTATACACACCATTCACATACTGTCCATACTGTCTATACACACCATTCACATACTGTCTATACACACCCTTCACATACTGTCTATACACACCATTCACATGCTGTCTATACTGTCTATACACACCATTCACATACTGTCTATACACACCATTCACATACTGTCTATACACACCATTCACATGCTGTCTATACTGTCTATACACACCATTCACATACTGTCTATACACACCATTCACATGCTGTCTATACTGTCTATACACACCATTCACATGCTGTCCATACTGTCTATACACACCATTCACATACTGTCTATACACACCATTCACATACTGAACARATTTATTTATTTTTCGCAACATTTCAACAATTCTATCCATTTTGTCATGGGGTTTTGTAATGTGTATTTAAATACTGTATTCTTAACTTCTTATGGCTGCAGGGGCAGTATTGTGTAGCTTGGATGAAAAGGTGCCCAGAGTAAACCGCCTGCTCCTCTCCCAGTTGCTAATATATGCATATTATTATTCGTATTGGATAGAAAACACTCTGAAGTTTCTAAAACTGTTTGAATGATGTCTGTGAGTATAACAGAACTCATATGGCAAAAACCTGAGAAAAAAATCCAACCAGGAAGTGGGAAATCTGAGGTTTGTAGGTTTTCAACTTATCGCCTATCGAATACACAGTGGGATATGGGTCAGTTTGCATTTCTACGGCTTCCACTAGATGTCAACAGTCTTTAGAACCTTGTCTGATGCTTCTACTGTGAYGTGGGGCRGAAGMAGAGGGGAATGAGTAAGGTCTGCCATGAYCTGACCATGCTCTGACCATGTGCGTTCATGTGAGAGCGAGCTCTGTTCTATCGCATTTCTGAATACAAAGGAATTCTCCGGTTGGAACATTATTGAAGATTTATGTTACAAACATCCTAAAGATTGATTCAATACATCGTTTGACATGTTTCTACTGACTGTTACGGAACTTTTTGACATTTCGTCTGCTTTTAGTGAATGCGCTTCGTGACTTTGGATTTGTTTACCAAACTAGCTAACAAAAGTAGCTATTTGGACATAAATGATGGATATTYCCGAACAAAACGAACATTTCTTGTGGAAGTGGGAGATCTGGGAGTGCATTCCGACGAAGATCAGCAAAGATAAGTGAAGATTTATAATGCTATTTATGACTTTTGTTGACTCCACAATTTAGCGGGTAACTGTATGGCTTGCTTTTGTGGCTGAACGCTGTTCTCAGATTATTGAATATTGTGCTTTTGCCGTAAAGCTTTTTTTCCGTTAACGGGATTGCAGCCCTAAGAAGTGTTTGGCACCTAGAATTTTAGCTCATTCTTATTATTCTACTACTGACATTGAATTTAGTTACACTGTTTATACACACTGTGTATTTATTTATATACTGGGTTATTGATATATCTCACTAATATATTTACTGTTGTACATATCATTCTGAGTATATCTTGTGTAAATTCATCCTGGTAGATGTGGATACTTTACAGTGCTATTTGGGTTAATTAGATTCGTTCTGACGTTTCAAGATTTGTCAAATGTTTTGGGGCATCATTTGCGTACTTGTTGACTTTTACTACATGTTACTACATTGTTAGGAGCTAGTAACATAAGCATTTCACTGCACCCGCTATAACATCTGCTAAACTGTGTACGTGACCAACACACTTTGATTTATCATATAATAGAAAATAACTCTGTAATGAATATGCTGTAAGGGAAAGCAGTAGCACTTGACTTGTGTCAGTTGTCGTTTTCAATAATGAAATCCAGCAGGTGTACATTCTTCTGGTGTAGGTGAGTATGTGTTTTGTGCGTGTGTGTGTTTGCTGGGTGTGAGTGTCAGAGGACGGTGTGTACTTGTCTTCATGATGTGTGTGTTGAGTATCGGAGACGTGTTGTGTGTCAGGGATTGGTTAGAGGCAGCTCAACCTGTTCCGTGGCCGTGTGCTGACACACAAGGCAGGTGTGATGTGCGCACTCCAATCTCTCTCTCTCTCCCTCCATATCTTGTGTTCATCATCTTGTATTTACCTCTAGTTTATTGTTACATGTCTTTGAATGAAACACTAATTCATCATCACCACCTGATATTACTGCTATGATGAACTATTTATCTTGACTTAAGTTCAACTTATTTTCAACTTCAAAGGCTATCCAGGAGATCAAACATAGTTTTGATCAGGGATTTACCTGACTCCCAATTCTGCTTTCTCTCTCTTTGTAGAGAATAGTATTTATTTTTTGGGACCCTCTTGCCCGGTGTTTCTCGAAAAAGAGGGTCTGAACCTCAAGATTTATCTTCTAGTCAAATAGAGACGTGTTTATTTTTTAAGAATCAACATATTCAGATACTGAATATGTACATGTATGTTTACATTCAGTCCTACCCTTGTCCCTCTGTTCAACAGTCAAATGTAGATTGTAGGTACCTATGACTGAATATGTATGGTCACATTCAGTTTGACCTTTCTCCCTCTGAACCCTGAACGCCTACTGTCGGAACAAAGGTCAAGTCAACAAAACCTAAGTGTTTGTGACACATGCAGTCCGTGGGCGGACAGACTGACAGACGGATAAACAAACACACACTCTCGGAGTGATTCTGTCACCGTGTCCCTCTGTCTGGTTGTCCTTCCCTCTGGCTACATGCGCCACTGTCCCCCGCCCTAACATGTCACCTCCAACCAAATACCTCTGTCACCCCATGTCTCCAGAGAGGGTTTACCCTGCAGAGTGTGCCAACCACATTTCTGTCACCGCAGCCTCCGCCGCCGTAGCGCATACACACACACACACACACACACACACACACCACCACACCACACCACACACACACACACACACACACACACACACACCACACACACACACACACACACACACACACACACACACACACACACACACACACACACACACACACACACACACACACACACACACACACACACACAGCCGTCTCATAATGAACCTGCAGTTAATCTAGGAGCAGCAGGTAACTAACAAGCAGCAGCATTCTTTCCACACCACGTCACCAAAAATTTAAAATAGGTCTGTAAATTCACCTCAAATGTTAACAAATATACAGGCTGTGGAGAAATCAAGATTTCCAGTCACTCACTCACTCACACACCTCACACGTCTCTCTCTACCAATGAGCCGTGTAGTAGCAGGCGGGGAGGGACAGAAAGCCAGTATTATTTCCAGGGGACAATGACGTTAAATTGACTTGAAAGGAAATCTCACAGTCCACCTCTTCATAGAACACTGAAGGGAGTGTGTCAATCAGCTGTAGATGATGCTGCTGTTCTGGTTCTGGTCTTGAAGGTGTTTTAACAGAAAGGTCACTGTGTCCTGTAGGAGGTCTATGACAGTAAAGAATCCACCGATGCCAGAGATGGGACAATATGTGACACTAGACACAATGGGGACAGTGTCACTGTGAGGATGACACGATGAGTACATTGTTGAGTCACTTGCTATCGGCCTACGATTTACAAGATCATTTCTTAAACTTGTCGTCACTGTTTCCAATCTGTAGAGTTTCTCAGATCAGTGTTTTCTGGTCCTGGGGACCCATGGGGGGCCTAGCACTAACACACCTGATTCAAGTCATGAATGCCTTGATGATGAGATGATTCGTTGAATCAAGTGTGTTAGTGCTAGTAATGAAAGCCTTGATGAGATGATTCGTTGAATCAAGTGTGTTTGTGCTAGTAATGAAAGCCTTGATGAGATGATTCGTTGAATCAAGTGTGTTTGTGCTAGTAATGAAAGCCTTGATGAGATGATTCTTTGAATCAAGTGTGTTTGTAGTAATGAAAGCCTTGATGAGATGATTCCGTTGAATCAAGTGTTTGTGCTAGTAATGAAAGCCTTGATAGATGATTCGTTGATCAAGTGTGTTAGTGCTAGTAATGAAAGCCTTGATGAGTGATTCGTTGAATCAAGTGTTTTGTGCTAGTAATGAAAGCCTTGATGAGATGATTCGTTGAATCAAGTGTGTTTGTGCTAGTAATGAAAGCCTTGATAGATGATTCGTTGAATCAAGTGTGTTTGTGCTAGTAATGAAAGCCTTGATGAGATGATTCGTTGAATCAAGTGTGTTAGTGCTAGTAATGAAAGCCTTGATGAGATGATTTGTTAATCAAGTGTGTTTGTGCAGTAATGAAAGCCTTGATGAGATGATTCGTTGAATCAAGTGTGTTTGTGCTAGTAATGAACCTGATGAGATGATTCGTTGAATCAAGTGTTTTGTGCTAGGGTAACCACAACTTTGTGTGGCTATTGACAATGTAATTAGTTGTTGTTGCTAACTTAATTGTCACTGTGTCTATCTATCAATCTGTGGAGTAGAGGCTCATGTGTACGTGACCAATAAACGTTGATGTGATTTATGTAGGTCCAGGTGTGACATTGACTACATCAGTCATCTGAACCTAATCACGTCTCTCTAGGATCTGGGTAGTCATGAAGTCACATGGTGTATGTAGTCTGATCTGGAGGCTGAGAGGGATTTGGGTTGTAGACAGTAGTGTGTCTGTGTCATTGTGTCAGTAGAGGACAGTGTAGGGTTTACTCACACATTTACACTTTCTTTCCACATTCTTTGACAATAAGCCTGTGTTTACAGACCTATCTACCGTGTTTTACAGGTCGTAGTTTACTGTACTGTAGAAATGCTGTTTGTGATTTTAAGTCATTCTAGCCTAGGGGCTTTATCCATAAAAACACCTGCGCACACACACACACACACACACACACACACACACACACACACACACACACACACACACACACACACACACACACACACACACACACACACACACAGATAAATTATGACAAGAAGATCTCTTTGGCTGATTTAAACAGTCACAAAAGAATGCATTGTGAGAAGACATCTCGCTGTGTTGGTCACTTGCCAGGGCCTCATAGCTCAACCAACCGCCTCTAACTTCCCCCTGACAGCTTGGCTTGTCCCGGGGTGGCCTCGCCTGCCTCCTGAGCTCACTGCTGCCTGCTTCTGCCGYTGCTGCCTCTACMCTGTGGCTGAGAGATCTTTCAACAAGGTTATATCACCGTGACCCTGGAACACTGCAATTAACGTGCAACAGGTGTGCCATGCTCGCTGGGTTAGATATGGGAGAGATTCCTCAAGAAAACAACAATGAGAGAGAGAGATCTGCCTGCGGAGGCTGGAGCGCTAACACACACTACTGCCTGGGCATGTGTTCCACATGGCGCTCCACTTTAAACAACCCACCACTGAATTCAATTTGAGAGCTATTCCCCCCGAGCCTCCTCGTGCCCCCCATCTGGAGAGGTGAGAGACGGGGCCCTTGGTGAGGTTTTGGTAGATCTCTGTGTGTGTGTTTGCCCACAGATGGAATCCACATGTGTTCTATGGGTTAGTCACACTGTCTTGTTGTTAATGCTCAGGAGAGAGAGAGACACCATGGTACATCCTTARTTGTTCACTCCTATTCTGAAACCCCCAGAGAGGAGAACGACACGTCCCTTCACACAGTGTCCAGGTGTTTCTGGACGTAGCCTTCCAGACACGGTGTTTATGTTGGTTGTCACTCTGTTGTACAGCCTATAGAGGGGCCCTCTATCAGACCCGTCCAGGAGCAGATACATGTCCTCGGTGATGGAGCAGACAGACCCTCCCTAGTCTATATGATCTCAGCCCTGTCATGGCCCCATACGTTGACTGCACTTCAGAGACCTTTTCAGACGCTCCATGGTTTGGAGACAGACACAGCTTCTCTCTCACACACACACATACACACTTCTTCTAGTTCAGGAATGTGTGTCTGGTTGGAGCGCTGCTGGGTTGTAAATAATTCACTATCTAACGAGAGAGGGTTTGTGTCAACACATAGTCTTCTGGCTGGTTCTACCTTAATCCTGTCGTTTTAACATCAAAGCTCCAACGCACTGCCTCAAATTACAGCACAAAGTGACATCCTGCCTCACTGCCTGCCTGCCTGCCTGCCTGCCTGCCTGCTCTGCCTGCCTGCCTGCCTGCCTGCTGCCTGCCTGCCTGCCTGCCTGCCTGCCTGCCTGCCTGCCTGCCGCAGTACATGTGTGTGTTTTTGTCTGTCCACAAGTCTGCACTCCAGATGGGGCTAATGTGTGTGTGTCCGTGTTACTGCATGCCTCACAGAGCTCTCTCTGTATCGCTCTCTTTCACTCTGTCTCTTTCTGTCTTCTCTGTCTCTCTTTCTGTCTCTCTCTGTCTCTCTCTGAGGTTTGAGGAGTGGGGAGGAGGGAAAGGTAGAGGTGGTTGTAAGGCAATTGTGAGTGTACTAATGATTCCAGACCCACAGGCCTTGAGCAGTGGGCTGTGTTCTGGGTCAGAAAGGAGAGGAGGGGGGAGAAAAGCAGAGCACACTTTCCAAGCCTGCACAGCCCCTGTCAGACCTTAACAACAGCCCCCGCTGCCCCAGGGCCTGACTGCTGGACCAGACCACAGCTTGACCCAGACACCCTCCCCCTGCCTCACATAATAGACCATCCCAGCTGGACAGCCACACTCCCTCAATCTATATGGACCGGCCGGGGGGTGGAGAGGGGCAATTATCACCAGTGATTGAATAAGCCTCCCCTGCCTGCACTTTTATAGACCATCACACACAACACACACACACTCCACCATCCTGTTGCCTTTCTGCCACTGCCCCTAGACTTTATAACTTCCAAACCAGGCAGCCATGCCCCCTCTCCATGCTTCTTCAACAGCTCTCTCTGCTCAGTATAGCATGTGTCTGCTCTCAGTCGGACCCATGTTGTAGGTAGGTAGACACTTCTCATTGAGGGACTCAGTCAAATGTGAAGAGGACTCATGAGGAAGGAATGTGTTGAGGTTAACACTATCAAGCCAAGTGTGCTTTCTGGAAACTCTGAATGCAATCATTCAACAGGTGTTTCTCATTCAGAAATGTGCCAAATTGCTACCCTATGATATCTGAGTGAACTAAAACCTGTCTGTTGACAATAAACTTGTATCATGTTATTTCATATGGATAAAGTGTTAGTAGTCGTATTTCTGGTAGTATAGCAACTTAACTACTCTGTCATATACACATTGAAGTGGAGTGAAATGGACGGTGAAACAACGAACCCTTAACTTACCCACTCAGCAAGATGTCTGTTTCCCTTCACGTTGACTGGGGCGGTGGTGGTGTCCCTCTATCTGTAGACACACAACAGGACAAACACATTAACACCACCACTGTATTTGTGACTGACCAATCATCTTGACCGTTGAGGTGTGGTCAGAACACACAGACCATCGCTTGTAGTTAAGGTAGGTACAGTAGTTTAACTCACCTCTTTTGGGGATTGTTTTAGTTATGGTTGACAGCCCTTTTTTCTCCACAACAACCCCATCTCCTGCCCTCCCAGCTCCAGTCCTGCTCTCCACATCACCCACAACAACCCCATCTCCTGCCCTCCAGCTCCAGTCCTGCTCTCCACATCACCCCAAAACAACCCCATCTCCTTCTCCCAGCTCCGGTCCTGCTCTCCACACCACCCCACAACAACCCCCATCTCCTGCCCTCCCAGCTCCAGTCCTGCTCTCACATCACCCACAACAACCCCATCTCCTTCCCTCCCAGCTCCGGTCTGCTCTCCACATCACCCCACAACAACCCATCTCTGCCCTCCACGCTCCAGTCCTGCTCTCCACATCACCCCACAACAACCCCCATTCCTTCCCTCCACTCCAGTCCTGCTCTCAACACCCCACAACAACCCCATCTCCTGCCCTCCAGCTCCAGTCCTGCTCTCCACATCACCCCACAACAACCCCCATCTCCTTCCCTCCAGCTCCGGTCTGCTCTCCACACCACCCACAACAACCCCATCTCCTGCCCTCCCAGCTCCAGTCCTGCTCTCACATCACCCACAACAACCCCATCTCCTCCCTCCCAGCTCCAGTCCTGCTCTCACACCACCCACAAGCTGAACAGGAAGTGGTGTTGTTTTATGTGATGCATTCCAGCGCCGTATGGGAGGGGTGCGAGGAGGGAGCGGTGCTGAGCGACAGCAGGCCGTGTGGCGTATGAGGCGTTCTGGCACGGGGAGCGAAAGGATGAACGACCCAACCAGACAACGATAGATGACAGCGGAAGTGAGGGAGGAAAAGGAGAACAAGAAGGCAGGCTGTCTTCTGTCTGTCAGCTCCCTGAACTGCTGGCCATCGTATCGGGCTGTGTGTGTTGTGTGTGTGTGTGTGTGTGTGTTGTGTGTGTGTGTGTGTGTGTGTGTGTGTGTGTGTGTGTGTGTGTGTGTGTGTGTGTGTGTGTGTGTGTGGGTGTGTGTGTGTGTGTGTGTGTGTGTGTGTGGTGTGTGTGTGTGTGTTGGAGAAGTGACGTGTGCATAAGCCGGCATTAAAGTGTATGTATATGACTCAATGAGTATGGTGGTCTGTTTATGACTGGTAGGGTATCAAGCAGGACAGTAGTTTAACACAGCTACAGTACTTAGTGAGTGAAGGCAGGGTATCATAGTAGGACAGTAGTTTAACACAGCTACAGTACTTAGTGAGTGGAGGCAGGGTATCATAGTAGGACAGTAGTTTAACACAGCTACAGTACTTAGTGAGTGAAGGAGGGTATCATACTAGGACAGTAGTTTAACACAGCTACAGTACTTAGGCTCTCTAATCACATACTGCACCTGTAGCATCAGAAGACCAAGGTTAAGGAAGTGCCACAGATGTGTGTGTTAACAGAGCTGCTGTCTCTGTCTGTGGTTCAATATGTGTGTGTGTGCAGAGCTGCTGTCTCTGTCTGTGGTTCAATGTGTGTGAACAGAGCTGCTGTCTCTGTCTGTGGTTCAATGTGTGTGTGTAAGCAGAGCTGCTGTCTCTGTCTGTGGTTCAATGTGTGTGAAGAGCTGCTGTCTCTGTCTGTGGTTCAATGTGTGTGTGTAAGCAGAGCTGCTGTCTCTGTCTGTGGTTCAATGTGTGTGAACAGAGCTGCTGTCTCTGTCTGTGGTTCAATGTGTGTGTGTTCTTTACAGGGTTCTGTGTGAACCAGGTTATAACCCATGACCTATGTATTTAGATGGCTGTGCAGTGACTTTACTGATGTGTGACTTTACTGATGTGTGACTTTGAATAACAGGATATTTGACCCCTGCCTGACACACATCACTGTGAGCCTCTCAAAGTACACAGTGTGACTGTAATTCATACAAACAGATGTTTGATACTCTTCCAAAGCCAAACCGGTGAAGTGACACTGACAGAAAGGCGCTATAAACCTGTTTGTGTAATTAATGAGTGTATTGTGTTTCTTGTACCTGTGTACCCACTCACAGGTAACACACACACTATACAGTCTCAGCTGATCGTATCGGGCTGTGTGTGACGCCAGAGACTGACTGTTGACAACAACATTGCTGTCAGCATCAAAAGGACACAACCGCTCCAGTAACACATTTCATCATACCGCTCCTCAGGCGACAGCCCTGATGGAAGGGCAGCCTGTTTGTGTGTCTGTCTTTCATGTTGACTTCTAACATAATTGCTTAGAGACAAACTCTATGTCCACTTCATGAGTTCATCACAAACCCTGTGTTTGTGTTATTCTCCATCAGACCTGGGTTCAAATACTATTTGAAATCATTTAAAATACGGTATCTGTGTTTTGATTTATCTTGCCTGTTGGAATGGAACCAATAGAAAATTATTGAAATGGAAAACTGCAAACCCGCCCACCTGGCCCTCCAGGCAAGCTAAAGCAAATGCTCAAAGTATTTCAACGATTTTGAATAGTATTTGAATCCATGTCCAACTGGGAATTGGATTGAACAAACCGCTTGATATAGAGGTGACTGGTGCTGAGAGTCGTTAGGCCCTGGGCTTCCCAGCAACATATTCATTCAGATATTTATTTATGCGGGCTCCTTTAAGCTGTTTTCCTCCAGTTGATTAAA
>NW_019944233.1:35094-42594 GCF_002910315.2 Salvelinus sp. IW2-2015 | reverse complement strand
GAAATGGACGGTSAAACAACGAACCCTTAACTTACCCACTCAGCAAGATGTCTGTTTCCCTTCACGTTGACTGGGGCGGTGGTGGTGTCCCCTCTATCTGTAGAAACACAACAGGACAACAGGACACATTAACACACACACTGTATTTGTGACTGACCAATCATCTTGACCGTTGAGGTGTGGTCAGAACACACAGACCATCGCTTGTAGTTAAGGTAGGTACAGTAGTTTAACTCCCTCTTTTGGGGATTGTTTTAGTTATGGTTGACCAGACCTTTTTTCTCCACAACAACCCCATCTCCTGCCCTCCCAGCTCCAGTCCTGCTCTCCACATCACCCCACAACAACCCCCATCTCCTGCCCTCCCAGCTCCAGTCCTGCTCTCCACATCACCCCACAACAACCCCATCTCCTTCCCTCCCAGCTCCGGTCCTGCTCTCCACACCACCCACAACAACCCCCATCTCCTGCCCTCCCCAGCTCCAGTCCTGCTCTCCACATCACCACAACAACCCCCCATCTCTTCCCTCCCAGCTCCGGTCCTGCTCTCCACATCACCCCACAACAACCCCATCTCCTGCCTCCCAGCTCCAGTCCTGCTCTCCACATCACCCCACAACAACCCCCATCTCCTTCCCTCCCAGCTCAGTCCTGCTCTCCACACCACCCACACAACAACCCCATCTCCTGCCCTCCCAGCTCCAGTCCTGCTCTCCACATCACCCCACAACACCCCCATTCCTCCCTCCCAGCTCCGGTCCTGCTCTCCACACCACCCCACAACCCCCATCTCCTGCCCTCCCAGCTCCAGTCCTGCTCTCCACATCACCCCACAACAACCCCATCTCCTTCCCCAGCTCCAGTCCTGCTCTCCACACCACCCCACAAGCTGAACGGAAGTGGTGTTGTTTTAATGTGATGCATTCCAGCGCCGTATGGGAGGGGTGCGGGAGGGAGCGTGCTGAGCGACAGCAGGCGTGTGGCGTATGAGGCGTTCTGGCACGGGGAGCAAAGGATGAACGACCCAACCAGACAACGATAGAATGACAGCGGAAGTGAGGGAGGAAAAGGAGACAAGAAGGCAGGCTGTCTTCTGTCTGTCAGCTCCCTGAACTGCTGGCCATCGTATCGGGCTGTGTGTGTGTGTGTGTGTGTGTGTGTGTGTGTGTGTGTGTGTGTGTGTGTGTGTGTGTGTGTGTGTGTGTGTGTGTGTGTGTGTGTGTGTGTGTGTGTGTGTGTGTGTGTGTGTGGAAGAAGTGACGTGTGCATAAGCCGGCATTAAAGTGTATGTATATGACTCAATGAGTAGGTGGTCTGTTTATGACTGGTAGGGTATCATAGCAGGACAGTAGTTTAACACAGCTACAGTACTTAGTGAGTGAAGGCAGGGTATCATAGTAGGACAGTAGTTTAACACAGCTACAGTACTTAGTGAGTGAAGGCAGGGTATCATAGTAGGACAGTAGTTTAACACGCTACAGTACTTAGTGAGTGAGCAGGTATCATAGTAGACAGTAGTTAACACAGCTACAGTACTTAGTGAGTGAAGGCAGGGTATCATACTAGGACAGTAGTTTAACACAGCTACAGTACTTAGGCTCTCTAATCACATACTGCACCTGTGCATCAGAAGACCAAGGTTAAGGAAGTGCCACAGATGTGTGTGTTAACAGAGCTGCTGTCTCTGTTTGTGGTTCAATATGTGTGTGTGTAAGCAGAGCTGCTGTCTCTGTCTGTGGTTCAATGTGTGTGAACAGAGCTGCTGTCTCTGTCTGTGGTTCAATGTGTGTGTGTAAGCAGAGCTGCTGTCTCTGTCTGTGGTTCAATGTGTGTGAACAGAGCTGCTGTCTCTGTCTGTGGTTCAATGTGTGTGTGTAAGCAGAGCTGCTGTCTCTGTCTGTGGTTCAATGTGTGTGAAAGCTGCTGTCTCTGTCTGTGGTTCAATGTGTGTGTGTTCTTTACAGGGTTCTGTGTGAACCAGGTTATAACCCATGACCTATGTATTTAGATGGCTGTGCAGTGACTTTACTGATGTGTGACTTTACTGATGTGTGACTTTGAATAACAGGATATTTGACCCCTGCCTGACACACATCACTGTGAGCCTCTCAAAGTACACAGTGTGACTGTAATTCATACAAAAAGATGTTTGATACTTTCCAAAGCCAAACCGGTGAAGTGACACTGACAGAAAGGCGCTATAAACCTGTTGGTGTAATTAATGAGTGTACCTGTGTTTCTTGTACCTGTGTACCCACTCACAGGTACACAACACACTATACAGTCTCAGCTGATCGTATCGGGCTGTGTGTGACGCCAGAGACTGACTGTTGACAACACATTGCTGTCAGCATCAAAAGGACACAACCGCTCCAGTAACACATTTTCATCATACCGCTCCTCAGGCGACACCGCTGATGGAAGGGCAGCCTGTTTGTGTGTCTGTCTTTCATGTTGACTTCTAACATAATTGCTTAGAGACAAACTCTATGTCCACTTCATGAGTTCATCACAAACCCTGTGTTTGTTTATTCTCCATCAGACTGGGTTCAAATACTATTTGAAATCATTTAAAATAGGTATCTGTGTTTTGATTTATCTTGCCTGTTGGAATGGAACCAATAGAAAATTATTGAAATGGAAAACTGCAAACCCCGCCCACCTGGCCCTCCAGGCAAGCTAAAGCAAATGCTCAAAGTATTTCAACGATTTTGAATAGTATTTGAATCCATGTCCAACTGGGATTGGATTGAACCAAACCGCTTGATATGGGTGACTGGTGCTGAGAGTCGTTAGGCCCTGGGCTTCCCCAGCAACATATTCATTCAGATATTTATTTATGCGGGCTCCTTTAAGCTGTTTTCCTCCAGTTGATTAAACTCAACAAGCGAACAGATGTATGCATACATCCACACACACATGCTGTACAATCTGGACACACAGAGAGAGAAATAAGTATACATTCTTGCACACGCGTACAACACAACATACACACACACACATCTCTTAACTCTCCCTCCAATCTAGAAGTTGTTTTTCTCCAGTATCCTGCACCACCCCGTCATCCAGAAACCTTTGTCCATCCAGAAACCTTGTCCATTCAGAACCTTGTCATCCCAGAAACTTGTCATCCAGAAAACCTTGTGCATCCAGAAACCTTGTCTCCAAGAACCTTGTCATCCAGCCAAGCTTCATAAAGGTGGAGACATCTCCTTGTCACAAGAAACACACGTCCTAACAGAGACTACACCTGTATGCACCAAACACCAGAGACTACGCTGTATGCACCAACACCAGAGACTACACTGTATGCACCAACACCAGATACTACACTGTATGCAACCAACACCAGAGACTACACTGTATGCACCACCACCAGAGACTACGCTGTATGCACAACACCAGAGACTACGCTGTATTGCACCAACACCAAGAGACTACGCTGTATGCACAAACACCAGAGACTACGCTGTATGCACCACACAAGACACGAGCACACGCCGTAAGTATGCACCAACACCAGAGACTACGCTGTATGCACCAACACCAGAGACTACACTGTATGCACCAACACCAGAGACTACGCTGTATGCACCAACACCAGAGACGATGCTGTAAGCCCAACACCCAGAGACTAACACTGTATGCACAAACACCAGGAGACTACACTGTATGCACCAACACCAGAGAACTATCGACTGTAAATGCACCAACACCAGAGACTACACTGTATGCACCAACACCAGAGACTACACTGTATGCACCAACACCAGAGACAGATGCTGTATGCACCAACACCAGAGAGACTACACTGTATGCACCAACACCAGATACTATGCTGTATGCACCAAACACTGACTCACTCTCTGGCTGACAGTCACACAGTTAAATACACACTCACAATCAATGGTGAAGAACACACACACACCGTTTACGTCTGAAAATAGTCCCCGGTCGCAGGGTTTGGCTTTTTGGCTTGCTGTTAGTGGCTTCTTCAGACATGAGATCTGTGCAATGTGCTTATTTTCTATATGGGAGTGACCTAAGGTAAGTGGAGATTCAGCTTGTGTGTGGTGTGTGTGTGTGTGTGTGTGTGTGTGTGTGGTGGTGTTGTGTGTGTGTGTGTGTGTGTGTGTGTGTGTTGTGTGTTGGTGTGTGTGTGTGTGTGTGTGTGTGTGTGTGTGTGTGTGTGTTCATCACTGTAGGCTCTGTAGGTAATCTCTGCTGGATGTATAGTCAATCTCTGCTTGACCTCAACACAGAGACATGTGGTTCTGGTCTGGGTGGATACTGGCCTCAAGACTAAATATTGACCATCTAAAAATATAGGAGTACGGCCCTGAAAACAGATGTACTCAAACAACTCAAGAATAGACACAATTGATTTAGTCTCTATCTTTGAAGTCTCTCTGTCCATCTCTAACCCATAACCTCTCTCACTCTTCATCTCATCTCTAAACCCATCACCTCTTCACTCTCCATCTCATCTCTAACCCATCAACTCTTCACTCTCCATCTCATCTCAACCCATCACCTCTTCACTCTCATCATCTCTAACCCATCACCCTTCACTCTCCATCTCATCTCTAACCCATCACCTCTTCACTCTCCATCTCATCTCTAACCCATCACCCCTTCACTCTCCATCTCACCTTAACCGCATCACCTCTTCACTCTCCATCTCATCTCTAACCCATCACCCTTCATCTCCATCTCATCTCTAACCCATCACCTCTTCACTCTCCATCTCATCTCTAACCCATCACTCTTCACTCTCCATCTCATCTCTAACCCATCACCTCTTCACTCTCCATCTCATCTCTAACCCATCACCTCTTCAACTCTCCATCTCATCTCTAACCCATCACCTCTTCACTCTCCATCTCATCTCTAACCCATCACCTCTTCACTCTCATCATGTCTAACCCATCACCCCTTCACTCTCCATCTCATCTCTAACCCATCACCTCTTCACTTCCATCTCATCTCTAACCCATCACCCCTTCACTCTCCATCTCACCTCCTAACCCATCACCTCTTCACTCTCCATCTCATCTCTACCCATCACCTTCACTCTCCATCTCATCTCTAACCCATCACCTCTTCACTCTCCTATCTCATCTCTAACCCATCACCTCTTCACTCTCCATCTCATCTCTAACCTCACCCCTTCATCTCCATCTCATCTCTAACCCATCACCTCTTCACTCTCCCTCTATCTCTAACCCATCACCTCTTCACTCTCCATCTCACCTCTAACCCATCACCTCTTCACTCTCCATCTCACCTCTAACCCATCACCTCTTCACTCTCCATCTCATCTCTAACCCCATCACCCCTTCACTCTCCATCTCATCTCTAACCCATCACCTCTTCACTCCATCTCATCTCTAACCCATCACCTCTTCACTCCATCTCATCTCTACACCCATCACCTCTTCACTCCATCTCATCTCTAACCCATCACTCTTCACTCTCCATCTCATCTCTAACCCATCACCACTTCACTCTCCATCTCTCTCTCTAACCCATCTCCTCTTCACTCTCCATCTCATCTCTAACCCATCACCTCTTCACTCTCCATCTCATCTCTAACCCATCACCTCTTCACTCTCCATCTCATCTCTAACCCATCACCCCATCACTCTCCATATCATCTCTAACCCATCACCCCATCACTCTCCATCTCATCTCTAACCTCACCCCTTCACTCTCCATCTCATCTCTAACCCATCACCTCTTCACTCTCCATCTCATCTCTAACCCATCACCATTCACTCTCCATCTCTTCTCTAACCCATCACTCTTCACTCTCCATCTCTCTCAACCCATCACCTCTTCACTCTCCATCTCATCTCTAACCCATCACCTCTTCACTCTCCATCTCATCTCTAACCCATCACCTCTTACTCTCCACTCATCTCTAACCCATCACCTCTTCACCTCCATCTCATCTCTAACCCATCACCTCTTCACTCTCCATCTCATCTCTAAACCCATCACCACTTCACTCTCCATCTCTCTCTAACCCATCACCTTCACTCTCCATCTCATCTCTAACCCATCACCTCTTCACTCTCCATCTCATCTCTAACCCATCACCTCTTCACTCTCCATCTCATCTCTAACCCATCACCTCTTCACTCTCCCATCTACTCTAACCCTCACCTCTTCACTCTCCATCTCATCTCTAACCCTCACCTCTTCACTCTCCATCTCTATCTCTAACCATCACCTCTTCACTTCCATCTCATCCTAACCATCACCTCTCACTCTCCATCTCATCTCTAACCATCACTCTTCACTCTCCATTCCATCTCTAACCCATCACCTCTTCACTCTCCATCTCATCTCTAACCCATCACCTCTTCACTCCATCTCATCTCTAACCCATCACCTCTTCACTCTCCATCCATCATCTCCCACCCTCTTCACTCCATCTCATCTCTAACCCATCACCCTCACTCTCACTCATCTCTCTCCATCTCTCTCTCCTCTCTCGACTGTCGAATCTCCAATTTCCTCCTACTCTCTATCTTTCTGTTTCTCCCTCCTTAGTCCTCCACCACGATGTCTGTCGTCGTCTGTCTGTCTGTCTGTCTGTCTGTCTGTCTGTCTGTCTGTCTGTCTGTCTGTCTGTCTGTCTGTCTGTCTGTCTCTGTCTGTCTGTCTGTCTGTCTGTCTGATGACTTCAGTCCTCCCCAGGCTGTTGAGAGCAAAGCAGTGAGGCATTAAAGTTTCAACCAGAGGCAACATGTCCACATTAGAAATAACAAAATCACTAGAAGCCAACCCATATTGAAGATGGCCTGTGTGGGATACATGGAGAGAAATAGAGAAAAACACTAGATGCTCTCCGATGTTGACGTTTGATTTTTTAATAGTCACCTTATGGCTTCTAAGATTCTTGAAAGAGTCTTCTGCTGATTTAATATATAAACTGACTAGTCCTGACTTGTATCACAATCACAACTGGGTCATGTTCATTAGGGCACAGCATAGCAAAACATTTTGAAATGGAGAATGGAAACAAGCGTTTCTTAATGGACAAACTCTGATAGAACGTCCCAGTTTTTTCTTCAGTTTCGTGCCTTGTGACCCAGTTATGCTGACGTTGATCCTGTAATAAGGTTGAAGTTTAGTTTTACACACACACACACACACACACACACACACACACAACACACACACACACACCACACACACACCACAGCCACTTCTCTGTGCGTATGGTAGCTGATAACGCCGCTATTAGCAGTGACTGAAATAGACCCAGGAGAAACGAGGGGTCAAGGACCTCAAACATACCAGAGCTGGTGTGTATGTGTTTATGGTAAACTGCCTACGTCAGTGTGTGTGTGTGTGTGTGTGCTTGAGCGAGCGTACTAGTCAGCACTTCCTGTGATTTCAGTTGGGCCTCCTGACCCTAAGGCAGACACAGTAGCAGCAGCAAGCACATCAGTTGACCATTCCCCTAACCATTACTCTATTGACTTCTCA
>NW_019944233.1:21294-35069 GCF_002910315.2 Salvelinus sp. IW2-2015 | reverse complement strand
CGGAACTGTCGAATCTTCCCAATTTCCTCCTACTCTCTATCTTTCTGTTCTCCCTCCTTAGTCCTCCACCCACGGATGTCTGTCTGTCTGTCTGTCTGTCTGTCGTCTGTCTGGTCTGTCTGTCTGTCTGTCTGTCTGTCTGTCTGTCTGTCTGTCTGTCTGTGCTGATGACTTCAGTCCTCCCCAGGCTGTTGAGAGCAAAGCAGTGAGGCTTAAAGTTTCAACCAGAGGCAACATGCCACATTAGAAATAACAAGATCACTAGAAGCCAACCCATATTGAAGATGGCCTGTGTGGGATACATGGAGAGAAATAGAGAAAACACTAGATGCTTCCGATGTTGACGTTTGATTTTTTAATAGTCACCCTTATGGCTTCTAAGATTCTTGGAAAGAGTCTTCTGCTGATTTAATATAAACTGACTAGTCCTGACTTGTATCACAATCACAACTGGGTCATGTTCATTAGGGCACAGCATAGCAAAACATTTTGAAATGGAGAATGGAAACAAGCGTTTCTTAATGGACAAACTCTGATAGAACGTCCCAGTTTTTCTTCAGTTTCGTGCCTTGTGACCACGTTATGCTGACGTTGATCCTGTATAAGGTTGAAGTTTAGTTTACACACACACACACACACACACCACACACACACACAACACACACCACACACACACACACACACACACACACACACACACCAACACACACACACCACAGCCACTTCTCTGTGCGTATGGTAGCTGATAACCCGCTATTAGCAGTGACTGAAATAGACCCAGGAGAAACGAGGGGTCAAGGACCTCAAACATACCAGAGCTGGTGTGTATGTGTTTATGGTAAACATGCCTACGTCAGGGTGTGTGTGTGTGTGGTGTGTGCTTGAGCGAGCGTACTAGTCAGCACTTCCTGTGATTTCAGTTGGGCCTCCTGACCCTAAGGCAGACACAGTAGCAGCAGCAGCAGCACATCAGTTGACCATTCCCTAACCATTACTCTATTGACTTCTCATTAAATCTATATGTGGGTAAACGTTACGAGTTAATGATCAGCTGATCATTTGTTTCTTTAGTTGAACTTCCATTAGTCATTAATAGCAATGATTAAATATCTGACCCTTCAGTCAAGGTTCAAGGCTGTGGTCACACTGAACTAAGTATGAGTGTTCTTTGTGTGCGCAGGCTAGTCACTGTTTGAAGTGACCGTTGCAGTCCCTTCTCTCTCAATCTATTTTCTCTCTTTCCCTCATCTCTCCCCCCCCCCCCGCCTCGCCTCCCCTCTCTCCCTCCTCTCTCCCCCCTTCTCTTCTCCTTCCCTCTCTCCCTGAATTCCCCCACCTTTAAGTTTCTCCAGCCACTGCCATTCTAGCCTGGGTGGGTACCAGTCTGTTTGTGTCATCATGCCAAACATGACAAGGATAGCACCAACAGATCTGGGACAAAGCTACTACTCTCCATCGCTCTTTGACCATCCAAATCTACCTCCCCTTCCTCTACCCCCCCCCCCCACTCTCTCTTCCTCCTCTCCATCTCTCTCTCTCTCTTCCCATCTCTCTGGTTCAAGGCTCATTTGCTAATGACAGTGTTGGCCCGAGGTAATTACAACCTTAGATTAAGAGTCGTTTATCTTTTTTTACGGCCTCACTGAAACATGGCAATTTGCGGTGGCTCTCTGGGATGTGCTCGCTCTCTCTCTCTCTCCCTCCCCCTTGTCCTCTCTCGTTCCCTCTCTCTCACTCGCTCCCTCTCTCGCCTTTTCTCTCTGGCCCCAGTTCTCACTTTTGGTTAGGGCCGTTTAGTGGCCGTTTTGCCATTTTTCTGATTTTTGGCATTTTCCATGTACTTCCAGACAGAGCGAGAAAGAGGGAACGAGAGAGGAGAAAAAATAGGTTGCTTCCAGTCAAAAGGCTGAGAGGGCAGTTTCTGAATCTGAACGTCTGTCTTTCCAACCGTAATTCAGTCTTTCAGGGGGAACATCTGTCCTGGAGCCCCATCTCTCCTCTGCAAATGCGAATTCTGAGRGTTGGCAAGAGGGAGTGTGAGAGACAGGAGTTATTTGCGGTTTGCGTTGGGCTCAAGACAGGCTCCGCTTGTAGCCTTTGCGTGCTCCTGTATATTTATACAGAGGTTTTGAAGTGGTTCTTTGGAACGCATCATTTGGCTGGAACGGCTTGAGTCTTCTTCAGTTTGGCTTGGCGGGTAAACACCGTGAGGGGATCGCTTTGCTTTTCGCATACCGCCGGGTCAGCATTGATGTGCGAGGCCCTTTGAAGTGATTCAAGCCAGGGGCTTTCTTTAAGCGCCCTGCCCAAGAAAGCTGCTCTGACTCTGGGACGTCAACAGTGGCACGCCCTGTGTATTGTGGAACACCTGATTCTGGTGGTGGGATAGAGGCCTACGTTGAACTCATTGTGACACTGTGACTGTAGCTAAGATCCAAATAAACACACACACACACACACAACTAAATGTGTGTGTAGGCACAAACACACTCCAAACACGCTGATTGTAACACATACACTCCGACACACACACCCTTGCTAATTGGGATTCACACTTGCTTTCACACGGTTTCGCTAATACAAAACACACAAAAACACACACAGGTTTCTTATGCCTTGCCAGCTCCAACTCCCTGCCTGCTGTGTGACTGCCCTGCTCCCATCCTCTCCCCCCTCCCCGTCTCCCCAGGCCTCCTCGCCACCTGACTTTTAACACCCTAATCCGTTGTTGCAGAGGGTGGAGGGCCTCAGACGACCACTCCTAATTGGGTATAAAAGGGGGGCTACTGGCTGGAGTACACTGTGTGATATGACATTTCTTTGCTCTTAGAGACGAGAGGAGCAGAGCAGTTGCCTAGGTGTGTGTGTGTGTGTGTGTGTGTGTGTGTGTGTGTGTGTGTGTTTTTTTTGTATACACACAGTACAGCAGGAAAATGCTGGTGGGTTGTTATGTTATTCTGACACTGGTAGACTGAGTCATCACAGTCTCCTACACGTCTTCTAAATAGATGAATGACAGTTTTCCAATGACCCCGGAGCAGAGATTAAACCCTGGTGTGGTCACATGTCTGAAACAAATGCCAAGAGTGGCTGTTGGTCTGTCCCTCCAGGGGTAATGGTTTGGCTACCTGCTGGTCCCTCCAGGGGTAATGTGTGTGGATACCTGTCTATCCCTCCAGGGGTAATGTGTGTGGATACCTGTCTGTCCCTCCAGGGGTAATGTGTGTGGAACCTGTCTGTCCCTCCAGGGGTAATGTGTGGTTACTTGTCTATCCCTCCAGGGGTAATGTGTGTGGCTACCTGTCTGTCCCTCCAGGGGTAATGTGTGGTTACCTGTCTGTCCCTCCAGGGGTAATGTGTGTGGCTACACACACACACATCTATACACACGTGCTCCTAGTCTAAATCTAGGGTCTTGGCAGCTTGCACACATGGACACACACACACATCTATACACACGTACTCCTAGTCTAAATCTAGGGTCTTGGCAGCTTGTACACATGGACACACACACACACACACATCTATACACACGTATTCCTAGTCTAAATCTAGGGTCTTGGCAGTGTTGAGGTTAAACAATCTCAGTGATTCCATCTTCTCTGTCATCTCAGTCAAGTATCACACTATACTAGACAAAGGAATGTTTTCTCATCCCTTATTTTTCTCTCTTTCTATCTCTCCCTCTCTCTCTCCATCTCTCTTTCTATCTCTCCCTCTCTCTCTCTCCATCTCTCTCTCTCTCTCTACTTTCCTTTCTCATCCACTGTTCATTGCCTGAGAATTCCTACCATCTCCCCGCCACGTCTCTGTCCCGTCCAGAAAGCCTGTCTCTCAGCACTGAGAAGTGACAGGGTGTTCTCCTGTGCCAAGTAGTCAGTGCTCAAATACTGAGACACACAGCAGAGGAGATAGTAGTACCTACCACAGGAGGCTGTTGAGGGGAGGACGGCTCGTAATAATGGCTGGAATTAAGTGGAGTGGTGAATGGAAATGGTATGGAAACCATGTATTTGATACCATTCCATTTATTCCATTGCAGCCATTACTATGAGCCCATCCTCCCCAAATAAGGTGCCACCAGCCGCCTGTGGTACCCACGAAACATACGGGTCCTGTCTGAACTGTGTCTGTCATTATAGTGACACACTTCCCTCTGTCTTCTCATGACCTATGCATGCCAGGGACAACGWTTCGTATATATGGCCCTTGGTAGTCAAAATTAAACATTCATTGTCTACTGTATAGCACATACACATACGAATAGCCACACTTCTGTTCAAGCCAACGTCAGTCTGTCTGGCTAATATGTAGCCTGGGTGAGAAGTCTGCAGCTATAGGCTACATACAGGACTTGACTGTGTAATGACAGCTTCATCTCTCCTTTCAAAATACATAGGGTGGAAATAGTCCCCCGTGAAGATGATCCTCGCACGAAGGGDTATTGGAGTAGTTTACCCCGCCATTTGTTGGGCCCGCAGTGAAAGATTAAGCGATTTTCCGTGCCTGAGTGCGGGCGCGCAGAGCCGGCAGATGGATCTCGCTCAGAAAAAAGACCGTTGCTACGTACCTCAATATTCAAATGTTTGGAAAATTGGCCTCAGTGGCGAAGACMCAAAGATGGCTTATGAGATGTAGCGGTTCCACTTYGCGAGATAACATGAACAGCCTACTATGCGCTCATCTGGATGTTGTTTGGGAAAGGTGGACTGGATACGTTTATTATGATCACTGTTAATTAAAGTTTGTAGACACAAATAATAGGCCTTTTCATGATTTATCACATGGTTTATGATAGCCTRTGGTTTATATCCATGTCGTTTATTATTGGGAGGAATTGTGAGACATATAGACATATAGCCTATAGATTTTAGTAAAGTATCATGCTTATATCTGTTACACATTTCAATTACGCATGGAATGTAAGCCTGTAGCAATGAGGAGATAGGTGTTGGTGATTTATTGATATAATTCCCCTAAATGTGAAACGTTTAACAACTGTTTTCCTAGAGTTTTCTCCGACGTTATACAGTGTCTGAGTAGTTTTAAGTTGAAAGGCAACTCGCATGATTTTACTGATGCCTTTCGCGAACTCCGACGCACATGAATCATTAGACTGAAGATCAATAGGTGTTTGAAACAAGAACAAGTGTTTTCCAGATGTTCCAGGTGCTAATGGACACGTTAATAACTGAGTACCTACCCTACAGGTGGGGAGGTAGATACCATTTGTAATGCTGCGCAGCAATAACCATCATGTTGAAATTAACACAGTCAAATTCAATTGCGCTAATACGGAACCAAAACTGGCAACTGGTTCGAACACTTTATCTTTTAATTGAAATTGTTGGTTATTTTGTCATGGGACTGCAGGTTCTCCAAATCAATGTGAGGTCCTTGCTGGCTGTTCTGCTGCAAATTCACAGCTAACCCATGGATAATAACAGTTCATCTCGTTTTACCCGGTGTGACCAAGCATATTTGCCTCCAGAACTAGACCAGCCTATACCATTAGCCTACCTTTGAACTCGTGGCGAACAGAGCAAATTAGACTTAGTTTTTGTCTTTTGAAACCAGTTGTTTGTTGAACGTCCCTATCCTATAACCTATGCCGTGTGCGTTCTCATCTGGGCCGGTCCCCAGCACCAGCCGCACGTCGAAAACAGCTTCTCCCGGTGGTAAAAAAAGGACCGGCGCGGTCTAGACGCCAGCTCTGCCCAGCGCAGCGTCCTGGGGTCAAACACTTAAGCAGCCTACTAGTTAGTGATAAAGTTACGATAGAAGTGTTTTCAGCTGTTGTTCCGCACAGATTAGAGACATGCTGTGGCGGTTGACTTGCCTATACTGATTTGTTATCGCTCTTTAGACTATATGAGTGATTTTGAATATTTGTAAATTATGTGTAAATTATTGAATGTTTTTAAGTGACTTTGAATGTTTCTGCTTAAATGATCCTCGGTTTGCATGGTACAAATTCGAAGCTGACAAGCTGTTGTTTACAGAATGTTGTAGGCCTTGTAGGGTTCTCATTCGGTGCGGTGAGAAGGTGTGTCTGGAATGGGTGAACATTTCACCTCTAGCCAACTCCTGTCATAGAACGTTATAACATAGCATAACAGGAGTCGGAGTGTGGAGTCTGTAGAAGGGTGGTGTGGTAGGCATATATGTTTATTAAAAACGAATGTCTCTTTATGAAGAAAAATAATAATAATACATTTTCAATTTAATTATGTTATTACTTTTCAATAAATTACGTAAGTTATTCATGCAAAGTTGATAAACGCAAGCTTTATCCAAAATCATAACCCCACATTTTTCTCAGCTTTAGGGCTTGTTTTCCAAACTGTACTGCTTTACGCATTCTGCAACGTGCTTCCTACTCAATGACCAATCTGTGTCACACAACTTTGCATATATAAACTTTGCAGTTTATTCATAAAACCATTCTGTTCGGGGAAAAAACTTACCGGTTCTGTTCCCTGCGTAAAGTTTGAGTTGCGGCGCATTCAGAAATGTGTGCTACATAAAAATGTTATCCAAGAGGACCCACGTAGAACAAGTAAACAGTTCGAAATCCTTTAGTCGTCCGCGGAGCACTCTGTCAAAAGTCCCCGAAACTGTGCAACAGCATAAAGTTATTAAAATACATTAAAACTCTTCAGCCACCGGTGTCCAGCGAGTGGTTGAAAGCTCCACGTCGAGGAATGCGCTTCAAGTGTCCGGCGAGAGCCCATAAGCTTCCCGACCCCAAGACAAAAGCGCTTTATTGGCGAATGGAACGGAGAGTTTTAACGAGAATGGGAGGGGCGACTCGAGSCGAGCTAGAACGCGACCCAGAGCGCTCAACACTCCACACTACTGTCTGCTGCAGGGGCTTGGAAAGCAGCGCTCATAACTCCACACTACTGTCTGCTGCAGGGGCTTGGAAAGCAGCGCTCATAACTCCACACTACTGTCTGCTGCAGGGGCTTGGAAAGCAGCGCTCATAACTCCACACTACTGTCTGCTGCAGGGGCTTGGAAAGCAGCGCTCATAACTCACACTACTGTCTGCTGCAGGGGCTTGAAAAGCAGCGCTCATAACTCCACACTACTGTCTGCTGCAGGGGCTTGGAAAGCAGCGCTCATAACTCCACACTACTGTTCTCTGCAGGGGCTTGGAAAGCAGCGCTCATAACTCCACACTACTGTCTGCTGCAGGGGCTTGGAAAGCAGCGCTCATAACTCCACACTACTGTCTGCTGCAGGGGCTTGGAAAGCAGCGCTCATAACTCCACACTACTGTCTGCTGCAGGGGCTTGGAAAGCAGCGCTCATAACTCCACACTACTGTCTGCTGCAGGGGCTTGGAAAGCAGCGCTCATAACTCCACACTACTGTCTGCTGCAGGGGCTTGGAAAGCAGCGCTCATAACTCCACACTACTGTCTGCTGCAGGGGCTTGGAAAGCAGCGCTCATAACTCCACACTACTGTCTGCTGCAGGGCTTGGAAAGCAGCGCTCATAACTCCACACTACTGTCTGCTGCAGGGGCTTGGAAAGCAGCGCTCATAACTCCACACTACTGTCTGCTGCAGGGGCTTGGAAAGCAGCGCTCAAACTCCACACTACTGTCTGCTGCAGGGCTTGGAAAGCAGCGCTCATAACTCCACACTACTGTCTGCTGCAGGGGCTTGGAAAGCAGCGCTCATAACTCCACACTACTGTCTGCTGCAGGGGCTTGGAAAGCAGCGCTCATAACTCCACACTACTGTCTGCTGCAGGGGCTTGGAAAGCAGCGCTCATAACTCCACACTACTGTCTGCTGCAGGGGCTTGGAAAGCAGCGCTCATAACTCCACACTAACTGCCCTGCTGCAGGGGCTTGGAAAGCAGCGCTCATAACTCCACACTACTGTCTGCTGCAGGGGCTTGGAAAGCAGCGCTCATATGCTGCGCTCTCCTCCTTGACAGATACAGTTGGGGCAACGCAAAAAAATGGCMACATGTTTCTTTTAGTTTCACACTGTAAACCTGCAGGACCTGTTTCAATAACACGCTTATGAGAAGTATTTACTTGCAAACTTATTTTGTGCAGTTCTGTGTTCATATTTTTGAAAGCACGTTTTGAGTATGGAATGGTTTGTACTCAAACGACAGTGAACCAGTTTCAACATTTATAAGATTTGAGCCTATAATGCGTCCATTGCCTACAATTAGGCCTATTTTTATTTCTTTGCATTTTTAGCCTTTCAGCCTATATTTATTTTTCTTGGATAATTGTTCATATGGGCTGGATGTATGAAATGGAAAAGCGAACAGCCTTGTATTTTGACTGTCAATCACTTGGCTGTCAATCACTTGGCATTTGAGAAAAGCACATGTCAAATCTCTCATTCGCAGGTATGGTGTCTTAATTGATGAATGTTGTTGCACTGTTAAACTGTGAGATTCGTAGGCATTGAATACTTCCTCCTGCTGAGTCGCCTTCRAGCCCGTCGGCAGCTGCCACCCTATTTTAAAGTGTCTTAGAATCGGTTTCCAACGAGGTGAAGTAATGGGATATCAGTCCGTAATGGTGTAACCATGTCACATACTCAGATATAGATACATTTAGAAACATACTATGTGTCAGAATTGTCCATAATACAGTTGGAAACAGGACAGAAGTGATTTAAAAGGAGCTGTTCATATCAACACATGGCCTGGATTTCTGTTTGTTGTAAGTAGCCTAATTCCTTATATKAMATMTTTATATCTARAGGAACCTCAATCTAGGCCTATACASGATAACTCACATTTTTTAAAGAATACAACTATTTTACACAGAGCTCTCTCTTCTGATMTGTTAATGACTCGATTTGGGCTTCCATAGCAGRGCAGCCATAGGGCGATTCTACGACTATGCTTGTTGACACAAGACTGTGAAAATAATTGGTCTGAGGTCAACACTCCCCCTGTATATTTGTGGGTGGCGTCACTCCCCCCGGCTCTGTAGGTGTACCTCGGCTGGGTCCGGCCCCTGCAAGGACAAGATTCAACAAACACACCACAGGGCCTTGGCTCCTGGGCCGGTGCAAGTGTATGTCTCAGGAAATATTTTTGACCCTATTCTGTGTGGAATAAGGGACACTGTTGTTCCATTCTTCAGAATGGGTGAACCGTGCTTTATTTACAGCATTTTTTCAAAAATGTAACTAACTGTCATTCCTCATTTATGCCCCTGTGGCTCGTTCTTCTTCCATAGTTTACCCACAGTTATGATCCATATAACACACACACACACACACACACACACACACACACACACACACTGTAACACACACACACACACACTGTAACACACATCTGTAACAAATGACTGTAAATTGCAGGAATAGACAAACGACTTAATGCATGTTCTCCAGGCCCAGATGTACTAGTCCCATATAGTCCATAATGCAGCTGAGTTTGATGTTTTCAAAGAACATTAATCCTGAATCCTCTGTAGCAGTTTATCACAACTACAGAGATTCACACATACAAATCACCCAGCAGTGCCTCTTTCTGCATCTACTGTGTGTTTCTCTCTTTCTCTCCCTCTGGTGCTCCAGAGTGGCACAGCGGTCAAAGGCACTGCATCTCAGTGCTAGAGGCGTCACTACAGACACCCTGGTTCGAATCCAGGGGTAGGCCGTCATTGTAAATAAGAATTTGTTCTTATCTGACTTGCCTAGTTAAATAAAGGTTTCCCTGCCTCCCTTCTTCCCCCACCCATATCTCACACACACACACACACCGTTCACCTCCAATGGCGTCAGCCTGCTGTCACTCTCTCCGACGACAGCTTTAGATAAACACTGTGGGGGTACACACACACTACACAGGCATACACACACAGACATACACGCACACGCATACACACACCACCCCGACTACCCCTGCTCTGTTCTGTTTACCTCCAGTCATCATCAGTAGAATCTAATTGGATGACTTAACTCCCAGAAGGCATGAGATAGCAGGGGACATTTCTTTTCCTTTGTTTTTCAGTCCCTTATATGGAAACATTGTCCTCCTCCCCATCACCTATTCAATAGAAAAGAATAGAATAGAAAATGATTACAACTTTTTTTGTWCCTTCKYGGGTTTTTCCTTTAGCACACAACCCATATAGATTTAGACAGTGGACTATGGTGGGCAACACATGCAGTGATGTTGAAAGGTGTGGACCATATGCATTATGAGTGGTGGTGGTGTAGTGTAAATCAGGGCTGCTGTAATAACATGAGCCCGGTGCCGTCAGCGCTTTCAGCTCCATAATCATTATGGCCCAGTTAAAGATGGCAACGCGGAATCCGGACCACTGTAATGTTGCCCAGGGGAACCAGTACAACAGTGAGCTGGTTGGGGTTGGTCCAAGAGCCCTGGCCCTGCCTGCCAAAGGCTCCAAACTGAAGTACTACTTATCCACACAGCAGCCTCTTCCTTATTACCCCTTTCCCTTCCTTTCCATGCTTTTTTCTCTCTCTTTTTTCTCTCTCTTACGTTCTTTCTCTCAAATTATTGAGCTTTTTTTTAACCTTTTCGCTGCCTGGCGGTTTTTCTTTTCTTGCTTACTTTCTTTTTGTTTGTTCCCACTTTCTCTTATTTTCTGCGTTTTCTTTCCATCTACTCTTTCATTACCCCTTTTCTGATATCTTGTATTATTATCATTATTTGTAGAGTTTTTATGGTTTGTTCTCTGACTTTTCCTCTGTTCTTCCTCTCTAATTCTGAACTCCTCTTTCTCCCTCCTCTTTCTCAGTCTTCTGTACTCTCTCGTTCTATTTCACTCCCTCTTTCTCCCTCCTCTTTCTCAGTCTTCTGTACTCTCTCGTTCTATTTCACCTCCTCTTTCTCAGTCTTCTGTACTCTCTTTCTATTTCACTCCCTCTTTCTCCCTCCTCTTTCTCAGTCTTCTGTACTCTCTCTTTCTATTTCACTCCCTCTTTCTCCCTCCTCTTTCTCAGTCTTCTGTGCTCTCTCTTTCTATTTCACTCCCTCTTTCTCCCTCCTCTTTCTCAGTCTTCTGTACTCTCTCGTTCTATTTCACTCCCTCTTTCTCCCTCCTCTTTCTCAGTCTTCTGTACTCTCTTTCTATTTCACTCCCTCTTTCTCCCTCCTCTTTCTTCTTTTACATTGTAGGCCTTCTCACCTACCCTCATTCTATTCTAATGGGAAATAGAACATGGAGTCAGAATGGTTGAACTGGTGTAGGGAAGTGTAGGACCTCTGTGATAAAGACCAGTGGCTATCAATTTACATCAACTGTATGTCCATAAAGCGTACATGACATCCCTGTAACTCCATACTGTTAGTGTTGGACAGTTAGTGGTCCAGTGTCTGCTCTCCACCAGTCTCTCACTGGACTCACTGAGTTGCTATTTATAGAACCTGCTCAGATAATGGACTTTCCACCTGGGCCTCAACAGAAGACTTGAATCTCCCTGGCTCCTGAATGAGAGAGAGAGACACTCACACACATAGAGAGAGAGAAGGACACACATACACATAGAGGAAGAGAAGGACACACACACACACACACACACACACACAGAGATAGATGGAGAGTAATAGAATAATGAATGAGGTTTGGTGGGGGTGGTTCTGGGAACCCCTTCCCATAGGGACAGCCTGGGAACTAGCAACATGGTTCTTTTCTGATAGACTCACAACACTGTAAAACCCTTGTTTTATATCATATATTATGGATAGAAGGTTTTTTTAAATGGTATGGTGGATTATCATTCTGACTTTTTCCTCTGTCTGGGGTTTTTTCCTCTTCTAACTTTGTGAACATCCTACATAGAGAAATCTACGGGAACTCCACCTCTTGATCTCAGATCGTCTGTATTCTCTATTTCCTCGTGTCTATTTTCACTCCGTTCTTGTCCTCAGCCTCCTACTTATCGTGCAGATCATTAGCTGCTAATCATCTTATCATATACTACAATTTCACCTCTCTCTTCTCAAGTCTTTTCTAGTACTAGACGCATCTTTACTGATTTTCATATCCCTCTTCTGGGCTCACCTTTTCCTATGTTCTTACGATCAGTGGCTGTAACTTCACTCTTTCTATATCACTCCACTTTCTTCTCTCTCACTCCTCTTTACTAGAGAGTCTATCAATTGGCCTGGTGCTCACTCTCTTTCTATAGATTTCCATCATTTTACTCTTTTCTCCCTCCTCTTTCTCACAGTCTAATCTGTGTGATCTACGAAGTCGTTTTATTGTTCATCCTATCCCTCCTCATCTACTTCTCCTGCCATCTTTTCTAACACACACAGTCTTGGCTTACTCTCTTTCTATTCACATCGCCCTCTTTTTCACCTACTCTTATCTTTTCTTTACATTGTAGGCTTTTATCTCACACTTCCTACCACCATCATCCTCTATTCTAAAGGGCTTAGATGGGAAAATAGAACATTGGGAGTCTAGCAAATGGTTGAACTGGTGTACAAGAGGATCAGCGTGTGGCATCAGTGAAAGACCGAGTGGGGCTGTGATGCAATATTACAAATCAACTAGGATAAGGTCCATTCTACAAGCGTTACAATGACCATAGACTTGTAATCGGCCTCCATCTACATGTGCTGATGTAGATTTGGATCAGTTAGTGGTCCTCAGGTTGTCATTGCTACTCCCCAGATTTGTTCTCCTGGAACCTCCACACATAGAGGTTGCTAGTCTTAATAAGAACACATTGCGGTCACTAGATAACATGGAACTTCATCACACACCTGGCCTCAACAGAAGACTTGAATCTCCCTGGCTTTCTGAATGAGAGGAGAGACACTCACTTCATCACAAGCTAAATTTGATTCTTACCCCACAACATACGAAGAGAGATGCAAGGATTCACACTCACACTCAAGAGGAGCGGTCAAGAGTAAGGACATTCGACTTCCAAGCCAACACCGCACACATACATTCACACAACACAACTAATATTTCTATCCAATTCATCACTCGATTTATGATAGGATCACAACAGAGGAACTCTATGAATTAGGAGAAGTAATAGAAATAACACATGTGAAAGAGGAGGTTCTTTGGTGTCAGAACGTGGGCGGGTGAGTGGTTCTGCGCGAACCCCTTTCCCAAATAGCGATTGAGAAGTCCTGGGTAACTTAGCAACTAATGTATTTTTTTATCTGAAAGACAGACCATTCAAAGCCCTTTGTATATTTTAACCCTTCTCAAGATCCAGGTATACCATCTGCCTTTCTTCCGCGGCAGGTAGTATTTATTTGTTCCTTTAACACAGCAGAGACTCGTGGGATAAGATTCTCTCCACCCCCCAAAATCTTTTACCCCTAATGGAAAACGCTCTTGAGTAGCATTTTATGCGGATAGACTATGAAGCGCTGAACATTATGAGGGAGCAGCATGCAACATTAATTGTTAGAGAATAGAGTGATGCAGAGTTGCCACTCGCGAGCACCACGCAGAGACGCAAGCACCCGCGCAGAGCACCCACGCAGAGCCCACGCGACGCAGATGCACTGCATCGCAGTGTGCTCGGGAGTTTGCGTGTGTGCTCACATTTTTCTGTCCGTGCACATATGTTTTGTGTGTGGGGTTTCTTGACAGACGTGCCTACTCGCCGCCAGAAAGCCCTTTGGCGCTCCCTGCCTTCCCACAGTCCATCGCCAGCCCAGTAGCCGCGTATTGTGTCAGTGGGAAGCTAGCTCGAGAGGAGACGGGGGAGAGACCTGGTCCTTGGGCATCTGGAAGGTCACTGGAGGGAGGGAGGGAGAGGAGAGAGAGGGAGTAGTAAG